>NW_010425203.1:0-5778 GCF_000710305.1 Buceros rhinoceros silvestris
TGCAGCTGGCGCTCGGCGACGTTTAATGTCACCGTAGCTGAGCGTCTAGAGAAGGAAAATAAAATCGGTTTTACTTATTTCCTATGGATACCGGTTCTCAGCCCGTAAATCTGCAAGGCTCGGACAGAAAAAAAATCCGAATAGAAAGAACAGGTGTATGGTCACTTCAGAACTGCGGAGGGGGCGGGGTGTGTGTGTGGGGGGCATTTAGAAGAGCAAACTTTTGATAACACCGAATTAGTTTGCTCTTACTGTGGCAAAGAAAATTGGTTTGACTTCCTTTGTTCCTGATTTTATGGTCTGTTGAGATTTCTCAAGTAACGAGCTATAACAAAATATAACCAGAAACGTCCCACCCGATAAATTTCTATAATGCTTTTCATGTTCGGCATTACACAAGTCAAAGTAAGCCGTACCATTCAGATGACACATTCTTCCATAGCAGGATCAGAATTCTGTCAGTGTCACACCGGATCAGGGTGGATGCACTGGCCACGCTGGTGCTTCCTTGTCAGCACCAGTAAAACAGAAAGAAGGATATCCCGGAGGGCGAGCTGTTAGGAGTAGCTGTTTCTGCATCGCGCAAAGGGCTGGTGCTGACTGCTGCAGAAAGCTTTTCTCTGGAGGAGCAAGAAGTAGGCAACTGCCGCTGCTGCTGCACACACAGGAGCATGAGGCCTCCGTGATGAGGAGTAAAGAGCTCCATCCTGGAGCAGGAGCTTTCAGGAACTGGAAAAGGACACCACTTCTATGGGCAGCATTAGACTTCTTCACCACGTTGGGCATGGAAGGGCTTTTTCTTCTTTCTTGTCTTCTTGTTTTTACACAATGCAGTTGGGGAAGCACGTTCAAAATCTTTATTTAGGTGAAAAATAATAGTGGGGTCTAAGTGGTTTGAAGATCAAAGTCATCCTGTCTTTCCAATGCTCAGCCTTCCATTTCTCAGTGCTGACCCCAGGTCAGGCAGTGCCACCAAACAGGCATGCATCCTGTGACCTACCATTCCTCTTCTGCTTACTCCTGATGCTCCACTGGTCACAGCATTAAGCACACAGAGTCAGAGGTCAGCAGCCATCCATGAGTGCTCTTGGGATACAGAAGTGACAGCCATAATGAGAGGCAGGTGGCGGGCCTTGATGTCACTATGCCAACAGTTACTTTCATGTTTTTTAAAATTTTTATCATTCCTTTCTCTCTCTCTCTCTCATTCCTTGAGGTCTTCTGGCCTCCAACCATTTGTTTCTTTCTTTCTCATTAAAAGACAAAAATGGGATCAAAGTCACTCTCCCTAATCCATGCTGATGGTGGAAAGATGTTTCCTTCAAAAGCTTTCTAAAGACAAAGGTGCAGTCCCAGCACATGGTGTGGTCTGGAGCAGTCTTCATCCAAACCATCTTTCAAAAAAGAAAAAAGAACCAAACCAACCCCACCCTACTGTACCAAAAAGGTACCACAGCTGACATCCAGATAGCAAGCACAGTCGTACTTGCTGGTTTAAAGTCAGTCTTACAGGTCTCGTATCTCTGATTTCAGTGGAAGTATGCTGAGAGTTTGGGGCAGGAAGAAACAGTGGGAGACACCAACAGAGGCACTGAAAGGTCAGCAGATGCTCAGTGCTCCTTGCAAATGGGAATCCCGAACTGCAATTTTAACAGGGCAGTGGGATTTGAGCAGAGAGCAGGAGTCAATTTGTTTGTCTGTTGTGCCATTCAGCTCTGACCAACAGCAGAAGAAACACATAAAATTCAGATCTTCCATGGGTTTTTTGTGTGGTTTGGTTTTGCGATTTTTTTTTTTTGTCAATAATACACAAGTATACAGGAAAATTAGATGATATGGGTCTGTATGACAGGAGTTGTATGGGGAAGAAGCTCTTTGGGACAAAATTAAAGTCTGACATTCAAGTGTTATCATTACAGGAAGAAAATAAAGAGAGAAGTGAAAATCCTCACCACCACCGCCACCCTGGCCCTGCACAAGAACGCAGCGGTGGGAGAGCAGCTGCAGTTACTCCTTCATGCCTGGGGTCACTGTGACAACAGGTCCAACAGTGACAGAAGAGGATGAGGAAAATGACTGAGAAGGAAAGCAAGAGAAGAGAGATTATGTAAGGCCTGGCTAGTTGCTGAAGTACTTCAGGTGGGATGGGGGAAGGAGAAATGGAGCAACACGAACTGACTTAGGAATTACAAACTTTACTGTTCCCTAAGCTGAACTTTCTGGAAACCAATTACCTCATTAATTTGAGCATTGTCTGTCTAATTGTCTGCACTGTATCTTTAGCAGTTTACTTTGCTGCTAGTGTGTCCTTTTAAAACACCAGAACATTTAATATAAAGTCTATCTATTGATGAAATCCCACGTTTATGCTCCTCCCCCCAAATTTTATCTGTGATTTAGGTACAACATGAGTTTCCATAGGCCCATTTACTGGCTTCAGTGGCACTACCTCCCAGACAAGTACGGATCAGGACTTAGAAATATTTCCTAGTCTTGAGCTTTAATCTTCCTTCCTGCCTCCCACAGACACTTCAATAAAAGACCAAGATGCTCTGCATTGCTCTGCGGACCCCCTCACCTTGCTGTAACTATGTAAGAAACTCAAGCTCTCGATTTATTTTGAATTGCAGTGTCTGGAGTGAATGACACGAGTATCTGTTCCCTTCCTTCCCCAAGCCCTGGGCACCAGGGGAGTCACACACCCAGGCCTCCTTTGCCCACCTCCGTTCAATGCACCTAAGCTAACGAATAGCTCACCTCCTTCCCACCTCCTGAGGTCCTCAGCAACACCTCCCCACCAGGCGAGGATGGTGTCCCCACCATGAAATGGCACCCCTGCATGAGCACCCTTCTCTCCAGGACATCACCCCAGGCCCCTTCTCCATGAGCCTGGAGCTCTGCTGGCAGCTTCTCAGCCACCTCTTGCCATCCCTGCCAGTGATGTACCTGGTCCCAGTAAGCCTACTCTAGTCACATACGGCATTTATATGCTGTGTATCAACATTAGCTTGGGCACTGGGGCTAGGTTTATTTGGGAGGGAAGACAGGTGAGATGCTGCAGGTCTCCATTTCTGTTTTGACAGGTTCATGCTCCTGTGAGGACACCCAGACAGGTCAAGGAGGTGAGGTGCAGGAGTCTGGCTTTACAGAGAAACTTAGAGAACGGTTTGAACAAAGGGAGTAACATTATTAACAGCCACTCCATGGCCTGATGCCATACAATGGCATGCCAGACCTTATCTCTGCTGCCAATCAAACTAAAAATTCTGTGAAGAGAGGGGCTGATGCACAGAGGAGCCCACGGAGGCTCCTTAGGTGTTTTAAAATGCCTTTGTATGGTTATGTCTGAATCCTCACCAACATCTCAAAGAAAGGGGAGTTTGGGGCAGCAGTGGCTGGAGGAGAGGTGAAGAACTGGTGGGAACAAGGTGGGGAAGGGGGAAGGAAGGCACCCGTGGGCAGGCCAGTCCCCTGAGAGCAGGCCATAGGCAGAGGCATGATGTGTATCAGTCCCAGCCCTAGCACTCGCCTTCCTCTCCTTTTTTCCCCCTGTAATTTCTTCCAATCTCAAGAAAGATAAAACAGATGAGTTAAGTGTAAAGAGCATTACTGGGCACTGTCAGAACATGCAGGAGGGATCAATGGAGAGAGGATCAGAGGAACAAAGGAAAAGAACTATAAAAGATGGAGAATCCTAAAAAACACGTTACTGGGGGGGGGGGCGGGGGGCAGGGGGAAGAAAGGCAGTCCAAAAGAAGAGTCATATAAAGAAGAGTTCATCAGAAGAGATGAACTCAAAAAAGGTCATCGATTTCAGGTTATACATTCCTCTCAGCAAAAAAGGTAGAAAAGTAAGTTACATTAAATATGCCATTGCCACACTTCCTTTAAAAGGGAAAGGGAGAAAGGAATAAAGAGCTGGACAGAGAACTTGTGTGAATAATATAATGCCTCATTTACGTGATACACATGTAGAAGAAGCAGCCACAATGTTAAGAGGAAGGCTGGTAAATAGTATCTCTTTTGAAAGCTGACATCTGTCACGAATATAGTAGGAGATTTAAAAATCAAGTCAAATTTTAAAAAAAGATCCAGTGAAGGTGAATACAATAGAACATATTTTGGGAGTGAAGAAAAACTACAATAAAAATTGTGCAAATGTCACTAACAAGGTAACATTTACAATAGTGTCTTAATATTGTTTGGTATTTACTGTCCAAGTCCACACTTGTAAATAAAGACTATCATCTAACATTTGAGGAAGTTCTCAGAGTTTATTGTCACAGCAATTTCTCTTAACAACTTACACATACAGATCCCTTATGGCAAATAATGATCAGGGTACTCCCTCTCATTTGTGCATTTGTGTTAAAGAATCAGGCCAGCAGACTCCTCGCTCTCATCCACACATAAAGATACCCACAGGTAAAAGGGCTACAAGTATTTCACCCGTTAGAACCAAAAAAAAAAAGAAGACACCTTGGGAAAAGAGGCAGATAGTCTGAAAAGCGATGATGCTACTCAGTGGACAACTAAAGACACCTCACTGACCCAAGAAGACCACACACAAAGCGGAACAACCATCTACATTTTACTGCAAAGGATCTGGACATCGTTGTGCTACATAAGCTGGCACAATTCAGTAGTGGCCATCTACTGCCAAAAGGGCAAGCCCCGTAGTTGTGTACAACAACAGTGCAACAGTAATCCTCTGCCCTCCTCCTGTAAAACGTGTGTGCGAGTCCTGCAGACTCCTCTGGGAACTGTCCTCCAAGAAAGCAGCAACATCTCGCAGCCCGGAGGAGAGCCAAGTTGTCACTCAACAGTTCAGAAAACACCAGTGACAAAACCAGAGGAGGCTGTAATGTTGCAATGGCCATTTACATATTTCAGCAAAAGTCGCAGCCCGGAGGAGAGCCAAGTTGTCACTCAACAGTTCAGAAAACACCAGTGACAAAACCAGAGGAGGCTGTAATGTTGGTATGGCCATTTACATATTTCAGCAAAAGTGTATGGAACATTTTATTATAATGATTGCAGCAGCCTGGTGAAAAATAAAGGGATAATTGAAGCCAAGATACTTAATTTTAATATAGGAAAAACTTTGCAATGGCAGAGATAATGACTGTCTGGAGAGACTCTGCAGCCCTCAAGCCGACGGCTGTACCAACAAAAGCCATTTATTTGTACACATTACTTGAGGACTCCACAGTCTGGAACAGCACAAGAAGGGGGAGCCCCACCTCAGAAAGATCATTCTTTCTTCCTCTCTGCCTCTTTGACATTGGGTCTTCAGCCTATCTTCAACTTACAGGAGACAAAAGCATTAAATCTTTTCAGCACAGTCAGATCAAAAGGCTTAAATGAATTGTGGACACAGAATATGTTAAAATAAATTGTTGCTAATTTCCCCTGAACATCTGGGGATTAAAACCTTATTTTATAGGTCCCTACAGCTATTAACTTTTTTTTAGCAAAATTTCTGTGTTTTATGCACCTAAGTTAATAAGTCTGGTGTTAGTCTTACGCACAACATCTCTAGATTGAAGAAATATTAAAAATATGGCAATTTAAAAATCTAAAATTGAAGGACTGTTAATCACTTGGCATAAAGATAAATAATTGGAAGAGCTATAACTAAATCACTGCTTATACCCTTAGGCCTCATGTTTAGTCCTATGCACAATATCTCTACTTGAAGATATATTAAAAATATGGTAGTTTAAAAATCTAAATTCAAAGGGCTGTTAATCGCTTGGAATAAAGATAAATAATCGG
>NW_010425203.1:5913-6615 GCF_000710305.1 Buceros rhinoceros silvestris
GGAAGAGCTGTAAATAAATCACTGGTCATTCCTGTGCTCTCATTTTCTGGTTTTTGCCCTCCTATTTGTTATTCCTTAAGTGACTATTTGACATTTATGTCTCATTTTAAACAATATTAGGGGTCCAATTTGAAAAAAGCAGTTCTAGATGTTTGGTATTAATTGCTTTCTAGCTGAAAAAAATGTTCTTTGGTTTTAAAGGGCCAGCCACAGTTGATCTTGTCTGATTTTTAGGGTTTTGATTCCAATGCTGCACACCTGTAGCCAACAGGCTCTCTGGCTCTTTATTGCTCATTTCCACAGTTCTCCTCCCTCATAGGATCTATTCTAGTCACCACAATTAATTCACATTTCTTACTCCTGTAGTCACCTTCAGCTCATTAAGTTTTGTCCAGGCTCGACTACTGTTTCAGCTCAGCATTTTGCAATTTCTCTCATCACTGTTTAAGGCCTTTTTACTCCCTCTTTGGTTCTGTAGGGTTAATTGCACCGTAAATAAAAATGAGTGAATATTTTGCTGTTATCAGGTAGGTGCAGGAAAGCTCCCAGCTCTCCCACCTCTCCTATTTCCCTTCCCAGGCTGATCTGGGAGCACAAAACCTTCTCAAGGGTACAACAGCACCAGCAGACACTTCTTTGTCCTGTAGGCTTAAGAGCTGTTTTATGCACAAGGATGTGTGAGGGAAGAGACTCTCTGCTGAA
>NW_010425203.1:6717-20646 GCF_000710305.1 Buceros rhinoceros silvestris
ATCTCTCAGATGGAAGTTCCCAGCTCCAAGTGGTTATTTTAATGAATATTACAATTAATATCCCCCAGTGGAAGGTGTTTTCATCTTCCTGAGCAGAGCCTGGAGGCACTGATTAAAGGCTCTTCCCCAGGAGACAAGAAATGTAGTCCCTTCAGATTGGGTTTCTCTCTCGGTCCTTTTTTCCTCAGCAGTCTCATGGTCTCACTGAAATTCCTAATGGGTATATCATTGTCTCACCAAAGTCATACTTCAGCGGTTTGGTGGTTATACAGACATGTCTCAATCTGAGTTAATCTTAATCCCTGGAAGAGGATCTTCATGTAAATATAGAAACAAACATTGAGTTTTTCTCTGTGGAGAAGTAAAGGGAAGTTTATGCCTACTTGGAATTTCCAGTACCAGTGTTGTATCACTGGCAGATGACAGTGATCAGGTGAAGTACCACAAGTTTGCAGTCAAACCCTTTAAAAACTAGCTGGCTGTAGGATAGATTTTGTTTGGGCCAAATTAATTCATGTCACAGTGGCATCGCATCACTTGAAACTAAGCTCAGATAAAACCTTAATACAGCTCCCTGACTTCTTCGAAATCCTTACTAGTAACATGTATTTTTACTTTACAGACATCGGGTTAAATCCTGTGCAAATACAGGGAAAGACAGTCATTCAACAGAGACTTCATATTTATTGACAGGAAAGAACAAAAATAAGTAAAAAATTGGGTTCAGGAGTATAAATGCTCCATGTCTTTTTATTGGCCAGTTGGTGTTGCAAAGTGATTTGGGAAAAAAAAAAAAAGAATTTCTTAGGGTGAAGTTGCATGAGATACCTAATGCATGAACTTGAAACAACAGTATTTGAAATGATTCTTCAAAGCAGACACTGGTATCTAATTAGTTAACTCCTAAGGCAAAGCCGGCAATATACCAGCTGATGCAATTGGTGGCAGCAGGAGTTTGGAAATAAATCTCTTTCTTTGGCGCTGAGAAATGAAACAGAGCTCAAATTTCTGTGGATTGCCTGGCCCCAAGTTCATGCCTCAGAGCTCGCATTTCTGTGTTAAAGGAAATTAAATCTCAGAGTTTAAGATCTGGGGTTCAGTGTGGCTATTTATTAAAATCCATCTGGCCTCCCTAGGCTGTGAATATTTTGAGGTGACCTAGATTGAGCTCTTGATAAAATCAAGTTCTCAGAGGGCATTTTCAGTGTTTTCTGATAAAAGCTTAGTAGAGTAGTGCTAACAAAATGGAGACACTTTATGCAGTGATTATCGTCCTAACTAGAAACCAGTAACAGAGTGGCATTTGAAAACAAAGAACAAACAAAAATCCCAAACCTCCAGAAACCTCAGCTGAGCAAAACCCGAGGAACAGGCATTCATGGTGATTTATAATCCATTTTGTCCTGGGTTTATGCAGACTACCTCTTTAGAGATGCTGCGGTCAGGGCTACGGCTGCACCATGCTACTGACAGGGCCAGTGGGGAAGCAAGTGCTCCCTGCAGAAGACAGCTCAGCTCCCTCCTGCCCCGCAACTGCCCTGTGAAGGAGCCCTGACCCTAGCAGCAACAAGCAATGTGGGTATCCGATGTTAAATGAGATGACTCTAGCATTAATGTATTCAGATTTATTATCTGATTGTGTCTAAGACTGTCCCACTTGGTGTGTGTGTGGGAGGGTGTGCATTTTTAGGTTTGGTAGTCCCTTTGAAACAAGATTCCCATTTCTCAATATCAAACCAAAGTCAGTATGACAGATGGTATGAGAGTTGGCTGTCCTGAGTCTATCCTGTGCATTGCTAAAAAGGCTTGTTTATCTTCTGCACCCTGTGATGTCCTGGAGGTATCAGCGTTTTGTCATTTGACTTTGTTTCCATCATTGCTCTCTGCTCAGATTCTGCCTCCTATCATCTCTATCAGTTCTTAGGCCAAGCAGAGATTTCTGCTTCCAGCTCAGTTTAGCTTCAAAAGCTCCATATCTGCTGTCTCATGGGCAACGTCTACATGCTCTCATAAACCTGTCAATAGGTCTCTGCGTGAGTAACCTCAGCAGCAGCCATACAACAGCACACCTGAATAATACCCTTGAATTCAAATCAAATGACAGCCTCCTGCATTACTAGCCAGGGTTTGCTCTACAGACAGTATTCTTAGCACTCCCAAACCACTACCTTTTCCACTTAAAATGTTGCATTGTATCACAAGTGACAGAAAGGAGAAAGCAACACTGTCCTTCCTATTTAGCAAGCACACACTCATGTTCTCAGCCTGCTTTGTTCATGTCCGTTCCTAAGGAAATGCAGTTCAGTCAATCGGGTCTTGGGTAGCAACAGAATTACTGTGCAGGCTGCCCTATTATGGAAGAGGTCTAGCTTAAAGAGAGGTTTGCTTATGTGATGATGAGCAAGCTGGAAAGGTCTCTCTGCTGCTAGCTTGATAAAAAGAAAACAAAAAGTAAATTATTAGCAATAAAGTCTGTTTGATTAGGTGTCACTGAGAGAAAGAAAATGCCATTTCATGTCACTTTTTAGAAAGCACAAGGTGTGTATCTTTTGGGGGTGATTTTGCTCTTGACTAATCTTCAGATTCAATATTAAAATCTCAAACTTCCCAAAGGAAAGAGATTCTGCATCTTTTAATGAAAGATAAA
This sequence comes from Buceros rhinoceros silvestris, assembly GCF_000710305.1. Classification (NCBI taxonomy): domain Eukaryota; kingdom Metazoa; phylum Chordata; class Aves; order Bucerotiformes; family Bucerotidae; genus Buceros; species Buceros rhinoceros. The sequence continues at coordinate 9,365 of NW_010425203.1, forward strand.
ACAACAATATAAACATACACAAATTTACAGAGAAAGGATCAACTTTAATACATCTGGAGTAAAAGGTGTTCTTTTTTAAATATGGTATAAAAATAAATGCAAGAAACATTAACAGAGAATATACAGACAACAGACAAAGACACAGGCTTTCTTTCTCAATGTGAATACATCAGTGAAATGAAACCTTCTGTGCTAATTTATTGTGCAATAAATGTGATGCCATATGTATATTTATTAATATATGCATATTTTACATTTCTTCCAGTTTTTGATTGACGTATTTTTTTTTAATAAACTGTGCCTAGCAGAAGCTTTTTTTTCACTGTACTTGAGCTTGCAGAAAATAAAAAGACACAGATCCAGCTTGATATGAAGGAGGAAGTGAGCAGACAGTTTTCGAAATGGAGGCATCGAAAGGCTAGATAGTCCCTCGGAGTCTGTAATGCCTTAGTATACACAAAAGAAAACAAGTCAGGTCCTTGCTCATGCAACATCTTGTTCTACTGTCCTCTGAGTCAGGCAATCAGTGAGCTACAAAGTATGTGTAATGATTTGAGTCTGCTTCCATGCTACAAGGTGATCCTTTTAGTAGGACTGCACTAGACTGGTTAACCTCTTTGATGTGAGCGATTTCCCCTGAGGAAAAGATAAAAACAAAAAACAAAAACAGAAAACAGAGGCATGATCACTGCAAACCTGTTCATCAGCAACCACTTAGCGTTGCCACATCACTGTCAAATAACTGGGGGCACCAACTGGAGTCTGTCATATCTTAAACCACAGGAAGCCCTTACGATTAAGCACCTGCACTGCCAGCCGGCCAGACTGCTTCACAGAACAAGACAGCAAACGTAAAGGCCATTTTGGAATGAGATTGGTTTTGGCTGATGAGAAACTAATGCTGAGGTTTTTGCTGTCAGTCATACCCAGAATTTGAAGAAGGCTACAAGAGAGAATGCCTTGTGCTACAAAGATGAATGTGCAAACTGTGGTACTTCTGTCACAAAAGACAAAAAGCTTCTTTAAAGTTAAGGTAAGAAACTAGGAGGTAGATTGCATACAGGCAAGAAAAGCTTCTTCATGAATGCAGCTATCAGTTTGCTGAGACCATATTTACTATTTACAAGGAACACTGGTCAGATATATTACATGTGACCACGTAAAACTGCTTTGAAGGTGTTTGGATTTCCACATTGTTATTTTCCTCATCATTCCTCCTGCTGCAAGGATGAGGTTTCAGTTTTTTAGCAAGTTCTTTTAGTAAGGTATAATGACTGTCCCACAAGAGTTGGGTCTACAGTGTGAAGCAGATAGTCTAGGTAGGGTATGTCACCATGATATATTTCAGGCAGATTTGAGCTCTATCTGAGCCAGACAAAAGCCGTGAAACCACATAACAGTAATGAGCTCTCCTAAGGCCACACAAAAGGAGTTAGCTCTCCTAGGGCCATCCTACGATGGCTCTCATCCAACAGAAGCAGAGTTGGCACAGCAAGCTTACATCACTCCTCAAAATACCACAGGCATACCCTGATAATGTAACACAAATTGATTCTAAAACATTAAATAGAAAGTGGCTCTAACTCTCCAGTTAGATATTTAATACTTACATTTATTGTATTGTTCACTTTAGGTGCACAACTCAGAAAAATAAAACTGATTTCAAGGAGACTGCAGTAAGAAATACCGTAGCTATGGACAGATTCTACATTTTCTGCAGTAAATGAACTTACTCTTGCATATCAATGAATCGTTAAGTCACCTGGTGTATTATAACTCAGTAGAACTACACAATTTCATATCTATTGTTATTATCAATTAAATTTATGCTCACAGGGATCCGCAAGTTGGTTTCAAGCATTTGCTCAAATGCAGTATATCAGGGTGGGTCTTCACAAAGGGGAGAAGAACTGTTTTATTCTTTGTGTTCTGAAATACGAGTTGAGCAAATCAGGATGAATATTTCCCCTACAATATAATTTTGAAGGGACCTCATGATCTGCAACTCATGAGGTTGGCCTGCTCATCCATCAGGTTCACCATGTCACCTGACAGTGTTAATGCTCACTTCTTCAGAAGACAAGAAGTGTCCTTCCTAGCACGCTCTCTACCCTGTGTCTAGCTTTAACGCTCTTGTTTCCTACCAACATTAAATTTATAGCTTCTTGACACCTGTTAGCCCTTGGACTATGTAACAGGTAAGCTGTTATAGTAAGACATCTTTTTCATCCTTTTGTTTTTTAATAGTCCAAAAAGTCTCACCAGCTGTGTGACACTGCAATACAATTTAAAACAGCATGCCAAAATTGTTTTGTTAGGTGATTCATGATTGTCAGCCTTGGACATAATCTCGGAAAATATTGAGCATACAGTTATCTTTGCCTTTCATTAATATATTTATGCTTAATTTTACAGGTCTACAGTCCTGTCTCCTTTCTGTAAATATGCATGAGTTCTCTTTAGTACTGAACTGTATAAACCAGTTAATTAAAACAAAACCATTAAACCAGGAATTCTCTATTAGATATTAAAATAATTTCGTCAATACCACACCGGAAAGCTGTATAAACTCTTGTAGGATAAAACCTATGAAATAATTTTTTATTCTTATCTGCAATAATTGATTATTTAGGACTTGTAAATTCCCTGGATTTTTTAGATGAACTATGAACAAATTCTAGCATCTCAGGAATGAACTGTGGTATCACATAAACCAGGAAGTTTTGACCTAAAAGCAAGCCAAAACCTAGCTGTTAGTTAGTTGATCTAACTTGTATTCTACACATTATTTGAATTTTCCTCTAGAGACATAGTGAGCTGTCATGACAGTTTTTTTCTGTACTCTGCATCACTTACTCCCTGGTTATTGCTGATCTTTGGAGACTTTTTCTCCTAAGCCCTACACTGATGAGGATTTCCCTGCCTCAGAGAATATTACACTTCTTACAGATACAAAGCCTCCATCTGAACAACAATAATGTATGCTCTTTTTCCAAGTATTAGCAGTTCTAATTTATCTTATAGCTGGAAAAGGGACAGCTTAGAAGATACATCCTCGTTAAGAGAGGGTTGATTCCACACCGATTCCAAATCATACTTAGTTGTCTGATTGGGAAAATAAGCTTTTAATACACAGAATCCATAGCAGCCCCTAATACAGAATTATCCCATCTTCTTATTCAGATCTGCAGGGATTTGTTATTTTCCATGTTACGGAATATTTCTTTCAAACTCTGTTCCAGAGAATAATTTTATTTTAGCTCTGTGTAGTAGGGTTTCATAATTATCACTTCCAGGAGATTTCCAGATTTACTCAATTTACAGACTGATGTATGACTTGTGGGTCATAATTTAAGAGCTAAGCCTAGATATTTCTTTTGATACAATGTTAATAGCATTTCCATAAGCCAAATTTGGATTTGGGAAACTACACCTAACAGGCCAGTTTTGAGTGGTGTGGCATAGGAAAATGTTTCCTGAGGTAATGAGATAAAGAACAATTGGAAAAGAAGTTGGAAGAAGTGGTAGATGTTTTCTGAAGAATGAAAAGGAGATCCTTAATAGTTTCAATATAGTCTTGACATCAGCATTTAGAAGTATATGGTCAAATTCTAAAACAGGATTAGGATTTTTGGCTGCATTGGTGCACTTTGGACATATGAATTGAAACTATTTAACAATTTTACTAATAATACACAAGTCAAAATGAAGCCCTGTGCAAGGGAGTGGAGTATGAGGAGGCAGCACAGCAGCTGGAGTGAACAAGTACATCTAAGAATACAAAATTAATTAGCCTCAATTGTTCAGTGTATTAACTCTTTAACACAGAGTTGTCCTTACAATGGTACTTTTATAGAATTTAGGGGGAAAAACGTGCTGACTGACCTATTTATGCATCATGACACTAACACCTCAAATAATCCTGCAAACAAGTCAGCAACAACTTCAGTACTTACGTGTTTTATAAGAAATCACTATGAAATTTATATAGGGACAGGAGCTGAAATGTATGCTAGAAAAAGAACAAGTCTTTTCCTTTTAGAAATCAATTCTCTTCCTTTATGCTAAGCAACTCCAGTGGCTCCTTTTTCATGTTTCTTTATTGCCAGCACAGATGCTACTCCTCAGGACCAATACTGGTAGAACTAGAAATAAAAATTCCATGCATCTGACCAGGTCTAACAGAGACAGTGTGAACCTTGCTGTGAGCAAAATGAGATGCAGAGTGAAAATCAACCTTTCTTGCTCTCAACTGTTCCCCATCTGCTCATGTGTGACACACCTGCAGCACACTGGCAGCTTGTCTGGCATCAGCAAGGAGAGCTCCCTGGTGACATCACAGTGCACCACATCCAGAGCCAATATATGAACAGCCCCTAACAGAAACACATCTGGACAGGCACAGGAGCAGAAACAGTAATTGCCTTTCCAAGAGTAGGCATCTCTTGCTCCTCTAGCAGAGGGGAATAGTTTTAGCACCACTCAGGGGGTCAGGATTCTGCTGTGATTTCCACAGCAGTACGGGACACTGCTCTCAGCCACCCATGCAGGTGTATTTCACTTTCAGACGTGTGGGGAAGGGGAGGAGGTTAGCATTCACTGAATTTGGGGCACAAGTTGTCAGCACAACTGCAGCGTTAAGTGGTTGCATGGACAGGAAAATCCTTCTGCCTATCGTGGGGGTTTGCAGTTCTCTGTTCATTTCTCATTAGGGTTGTACCTGGAGTGGTCCGCAGACAGGAAACAGTGGCTGAGCGACTCTTGTTCCTGTTTTGCTCAGTCTAAATCAGATGACACTCCTCATTTCTTTCTCCTTTTGCACTCATCTTTACATTTACTGATGAGCTGCTGTCATTTGTGATTGACCTAGAAACTCTCGCCAGATAGGGTAGTTTGAACTTGAGTAACCACCTGAAGTGTGGTGTAATTCCCAAGATTTTCCAACGCACCAATGCACTAGATGTATTTTTAGCATGTTTGTCCTAGGCCTGAGCCCTCAGGTTTCTATACCTTTCTGTAGTTCTTATTACAAATAACTTGACTCAGGTAAATGTTTGTCAGCTGGGAAATGGCAGACACTGGCCTAATACCTGAACAGTATGTACTGGCTCCTCACTTAGACTAACCTGGCCATGCAAGTGCTATTCCTCAGCTCTTCTCTTCCAGCACAGAGCACAGCAGCTTAGCGCCAGTCACTGCAGAACAGGACAAGAAGGCCAGTCCTCCCTGGCATGTCCTACAGATGCTCTTTTTGATTTTCCTCTTTAGCCTGGGCATCATTCCTAAAAAAACCCCTTAAAACTATATTTTTGGAGAATTAGTCCAAACTAAAAAAATTCATTTATTTCATCAATTAAGGCAAACAACAGTAAGCCACCTCTTTCCTGAAATGGAAAAAAGCCTTCATTTCTACAAATTCTTCCTACTTTTATTATCATTTCATATATGTCAAATAAGAAGCTTTGTAATTTTTTTTTTTCCAACCAGCTATTTTTTGGTTTAAATTTTAGGAATAACCTGTAAGTAAACCCAAAAGTCTAATTAGGATTTCTTCCAAGACTGTACATTGAGCATGGGATCCTGCATCTGATACTGCATTGAAGCTCATCGACAATGCTATACTCAACAAGAATTTAGCCCTTGACAGGATTTCAGGGCTAGATGGACTTTTGGTCTCACACAGCAGGGCCTTGTGTGCATAAATTTTATCTGTTCATACAGGGAAAAATCTTGCATAGCAGATGAAATTGATATATTATCTGCCTTGTTTCTCAAGGGACAGATTTTAACATGACAAGAGACTACACTGGTTTAAGCATTTAGAAAGTCTACCCCGCACTGCTAAGACTGGGGAAGCTATTTTTATGAGTTTTAATTTCCATCTCTAGATAGAAGCTAGAAATGGAATCTCTCATGATTTCCTATGTCATGTTAAGTGACATTGGACTGAGCCTCTGTGAAAATGTGCTGTGTTCAATGGCCTTCACATTTCACATCTCAAGCATGAAATGTTCTAATGTTACTGGTTTGGAGGGGGAAAATATCACAGGACACTGGTGAGCACGTTCTTCCAGCCATGTGGGAGAAGACAGCTGGACTGGATAAGGGTAATGTACAATATAATGGTTTTAATCTCAGAGTTATTAAATGGAGTCTTCGTTATGAGGTTATAAGTGAAGATAATTATCATTTGATGGCTCTCTAGCTTAATATATGAACCGACTTTGGTCAGTTTTCAGAAAACATCTCAAACTTGCAACAAGCACTTTTTTTTGCCTTCTCTGTAATTTGGCAGTGATGGATGAAACTCTGACGCTGATGTCTGAAGCCATGACACCAACACATGATGATGGAGAGTCTCTCCCCAGGCAGCTCTGAGGCGAGAGACTGTACCTGCTTGCCCTGCTACCTTGGTTTCTGGTGGGACAAGAAAATTTGCCTGGGGTTGGAAATGAAATTAGCTCACTCCCCTGTAAATAAGAGCCCTTTGTTTCAGGCTTCCAGATTGGTGATCGCAGCTGAGCATTAAGCTAGTGCTCACAAAGGTGTCCTGCTCATACTACCAGTCTGTCACTGCCACAAATTCTGTGTGCACATGAGAAACTAAAGGCAAAAGTTTTCCTTAAAGGATATCCTTGTTTTCATCAACATTATCCATGTATAGTCACCTGGGGGTTTTGTTTGGATTTGTCTCTTTTTTTTTTTCCCCCTGTAATGTAGATGTTAGTATTTGAGGTGAAGGAAGCTTCCTGTTTTTAAATTTTTCTTTTTAATATGGAAGTTTTTCCCCGTGTAAATTTCTTGGGGAAAATTCGGTTTTTAAGTGCCTCAGAAAGAGCTGATTTCCCTCTCTCTACAAGCAAGCAATGAGATTCTCCTGTTCCCTGACTTGGGCATTTAGCTTCCCTATTTCCCTTCATTTCCTTGGGGAGCTGCAGGTGACCAAACCTTAATTATTCTCAGAAGGAATCCTTAGCTGGCCAGCTGACAGAGCACACTGTCACTGCTCCCCATGCCTCTGAGTCAGAGCTGTGACACTTGTGGTTGCCCATGTCACTCCAAGGCAATGCACTTAATCGGTGGTATCATTCCAGTAGTGCTGAAGCGTGTGTACTCCATTTTCACGCAATACTTGCGAGTGTGAATACATGAGGCAAATGAAGAAGAGCTTTGCTTACTACTCAGAGGCAAACTATGAAGTGTTTGATAATAAACAGACATATAGCAAATGCCAGTTTGCTATTACTTTGTCTATGTTGTACGTGAATGCAGACCTGTTTCTAACACTATTCATATTGTCTGTTCCGGACTGCCGAAGGCCTTATCAACTTTGTGCTATAAAATTTACAGAGCAAGCTAAAAGGCCAATGATTTTTAGCTGAGCATTTAGGGCTTTCATAAAGTGCACCAACTTGCTGAAAGTTTTCTGGAAAGAAAACACTCCAGTCTCAAAGGAATGCAGAGCTAGGCCTAGGGATTTTTTGTGTATATAGCTCCACTTTTATTTTTCCTGATCACACTAGAATAACGACTCATTATATTAGGTTATTTCCACTTAAGGAATAGTACAGAGAGATTGTTCTTACAAAAGTTTCTAAACTTCCTAGTTCAACATGCTTTCTGTAGCAAGTACAACCCACTTTCAATGATTACTGATCAGGAGCCTCTTATAGTCTCCATCTTAATGAATCAGGTTGTGAATTATAAGCTCATCTTTTCAGGTTCAGTCCCTAGACACAACCAGGATTGCTGGGTTTTTTTTAAACACTTCAAATGAAAAAAAAATTCCGTCTAATTTAGTTCAATACAAACCCAAATTGATATGTGACAAAAAAAAATACAGTGAAAATTGTCTAAATTTTTTAAACAATCAGAGAAGAGAAACTCTAATTTTCATCTCTAAATTGTTCAGAGACAACAGCATTTATCCATGTTGTAGAAGACCTGTTTTTACCCCTATTTTCTGTATTAATCAGAACAGATCTATACCACAGTCCGTCACTTCATATTTGAACCAGTTAATCAGTACACCGTATGATATTTTGAGAAATATTTCTCTCATCCCTGCCGCTTGGAACCACCGTACCAAGGTAGATAATTATGTGTTATACACTCATCATAACCAAGAATGAGAATGGAAAAACCAGGATATCTGATGGCAGGGGGTCCTGGGGCAGTGGGTGATGTGCGTTCAGTTGTCCTGGAGAAAAGGTTTGCATCTGGGCATCCCGTCATTCTAGATTGATTTGCAAGCCTCAGAGCTACTGATCTAATAGAGAATATAGATCTAGCAGTGACGTGTTTTGCTTTCATACCTGACCCAACTTGACAGACTCCACTCGGATTCACAGATAGGAGTTTGAGGAAAAGCAAACCACCGTTTTTATTTTATAGCTTGCTCCATGAAAAACAAATCACCCTCTTCTACTGAAGAAGCGTTGATGCTTCACATGCAGAAATCGTCACTCCCATTTCTAGCTCACAGCTGGTTTATTGGGCCTGCCTTGCATCTCTGGCATCTTGCTGTTCTAGTACTTCTGCCCTGAGATCAGCGCGATGAAAATCAGGCACGCCTGCAGGGCTTAATGCTCCAGTGTTTGCGTACAGAACCGCTGGTTCAGTAACGCTGCTCTGACAGTCTGTCTTCACTTTGTCCCTTTTTGTGCTGTACTCTCCTCACATCTGTCTGCAGCTTGCTATGTGTCTCCTTATGGTCACATTTTATGTACTCTGTACTGTCACTAATCCCTGATCTGTGGGCTGTTTAAACTCCCAGCAATAAACGTAGTTATTGCAGTTTGCCAGGCACTGTGACTGGGGAGAAGCCTGGCTCGCAGAGGTCCCAGATGTACTACCTAATTCTTTACACTCTCTTTTGTTAACACAGGCTCTTTTATTAGTATGGAACTTCCTATGGAATTATCATGTAATTATAATGAATAATGTTATCATGTACAATGTCGTTTTATAGATCAACCTGCTTAGACAACACACAAATCACACTGCAACATGCTATGGCAACACCACCATGCAAAATATAGGGGTTTTTGTTTCAAACATTGGGATAGTTTCCTTTGTGGCTGTTTATTTACTTTTTAGTGTCCTTTACTGACTTTGTCCCATTGAATCCAAATTTCTTCCTGATTACAGAGGATTCAAAGCATATTACAGGAAGCCTTTACCTATAAGAAAGTAGTTAAACAATTACAGTTTTGTTTTAACATGTAAGATATTCCCACAGCCTCAGAAAAAAATTGTTCTTTCACTGGGTTTGTTTCTTTTTTTGATTACTAGAAAATATATACATATATTTAAAATATTTTAGGAAATACTCTTGAGCCTCATTGTATGAGAGGCAGTTTCTGAGAACTGCTTCTCCTTCCCTAGAAACTAAAAAAACAAAAACCATGATCTTTGCTGAAAGCTCTCATATTTCTCATTTCAATGCACACAGTTCCATTAACCAGGTCACAGAAAAAGCCACGGATGCGCACACACACACACAGCAGCGTCACCTGCACAATTCAACAGACAATGCAAACAAACTTGAGTATAATCCAAGATCTTTCTACCTCTTTTCATAACAGGTTAGTGCTCGCCCTCAGTGTTGGTGTACAGTTTTTATGGCATGGGAAAATAGGGATGTTTCTGCCCTACAAAAATAAATGCGTTGAATGCTTTAGTTTGAACTTTCACAATGATTAAAAAAAAACGTCAAAGAAACTGGATAAATATAAAGAATCCCACATATCAGGAAATCAGTGGATCTTTTGGCAGGTGGCAAGAGAATGCCCACAGCAAATTTACCAGGCTTCATGTTTTTTTACCTTCGTAAGACAGCTTTTGAAAACTCTGTATTAAAAAAAAAAAAATCATTTCTTGTAGTCCATTATCAAAATGAAATCCCAGTCAAACCCTTGTGCATCATCACCATGAATTCATTCATCCTGAAGAAGCTGCGCTAGACATTAAGGAAGATGGGGAAATTATTACTGTTTATTTTTCCCTGTGCCAAATTAAAAAATTGGGACAAACTCTTTTTTTAGTAAAACAAAGGGAGACAGGATGGAAATCCAATATATTCAAGCTGTGTCAGTATTTTCGGAGGCACCAGAAAAAGAAACAACATCAAGAAGATTTTCACAGATTCTTTACTATTTTTTTTTTTTTAAAAAAGAGTGAATAATTTCATGCTCCCTAATGCAAAAAAAGCCCCCAAAGGTCCATTCCTCCATGTGTGACTATTGAGGTCGGTGGGAAAGGGACTAGAGAGGAGGGGTTGTAATGAAAGCACACTATGAAGTTGTCATTCCTAGGAAAATTCACAAACTATGATGAATACACTTTAAACTGTCAGGTTAGAGAAGCAAAAAGAGAAAGTAGGGATCAGTGAGGGGGAGGGGAGAAGGATGTCCCATCAGGTTTACTTGTCTTCCAAGGCAACAAACTTACCACATTGCGTGTGAATTTCTCAAAAGATGTTCGACGATCCAGAGTGTTTTCCAACTTAAATTTAAAATAAAATAGAAAAAAGAAACAGAAAGAAAAAGGAGGGAAAAAGCAAGAAAAACAATGGAGTAGAAAAGAATGATTGATGAAACAATGGACTGCAAAACAAAGTTTGTATAAATCAGGAAGCAAACACAGGTATGAAGCTGCAATGGGACTCTGCAAAACAGGGGATGGGCAAAGCAGATATAGTATTCGACAAAAATAGTTTTTCATGGTTTGATTTAAAAGAAACTGGTTTTACTTAAAAGAAAAACTGAAAATAAAAAGAAATAATGAAGTGCACATCTTGTGTTAATGAACTGACATTCACAAACTTAAGGACTTCACACGGACAGTTGTAGCTTTCTGGTATTTTCAACATCTCTCTCTATTGGATCTTCAGAAATCAATGTTTGAACAAAAAACAAAATCACACAGTACTTTCATATAATTTTAGCTTGTCATTATAAACAATAGAATGCTATGGTACTAATAACTACCTTGTTCTGGTAACGATCGAAGCCCTGATTTTACAATGGACAGGGCTCCCAGCCGATTCTAGAAGATTACTCTTTAGAGCCCACTAACAAAATTATCTATCATTCTAGAAATCTGCATTGCACACGGTGCTCCACATACTCTGGGCTATGTCTATCCAGAACTCATTCCATAATCTGGACTTTTCTAAGCAAATATTACATACCAAGACATGAGCCTCTGTTTGCTGAAGTGTAACAAGACCAGTCTTTCAAGTCAGATTCCTAGCCTACTCAAAACTGTTCATGTAATAA
>NW_010425203.1:20734-30174 GCF_000710305.1 Buceros rhinoceros silvestris
AACAGAATTGAGAAGCTCCTACATTTATAGTTGAAATTAGAAGTTATTAATACGAATAAGATTGTTTCTAAACACATTCTGTAGCTTTTGTAGGTGGAATAAAGAGAACAACAATTATTACATAAGCAAACTTGCAAACATGAAAGACTATTCTTCTGGGATTTTATTTTATTTTTTTAATGTAATTGTAAAGCACTTTGCAATTTAAGGTGCTTCATAACAGAGAAAACAGTACAATATGGGATGTAAAAATAAAAATAAGTTTTGCTAGATTAACTTATTGAAACATGCCCGCATGCAGGATATATACACATATATGTATATTGAACTCCTGTATGTATGTGACCCTCCAAACACGCCAAGCTGGTCACCTACCAGATATCCAGTTGCACTGGCACAGGGGAGAGAAGACTGAGTATTGTTGCAAACATAACCACCGCTTTGCACAGTGGCAAGACAAAGGCAAGATGGACCAATACCTTTTTCTTGGCCTGTAGCAGCTCCTGGTAGGCACTGGATCGTATAAAACGAGGATAAGAATCACTTTTCATCAGTTTATAAATGTGCTCCTGAAAGTGAAAGCAGGAGCTGTTACTCCCATAGAGGAAGACATGTAAAATAGGAGGCATTCATATATGTTTTATGGGATGGCAGGTTGCAGTTCTGAAGCTAGGGCTGAGTTGCTCTCTATTCTTAAAGCAGAAATGCCACCTATTTGTTATGTATAAAGAACACAATGCATCTTTCTTTAATTTATAGTCCGTACAGAATTATTTTTCTAAGAATTCACAATGGAGTCCGAGCTTAGGAGCTGGTTTCAAACCTCCCTTACATTAGTCAGTTTAGCTAAGTGACTATATCATGAGCTGTGGATCGTTCCTCATCAGATTTTCTGAATTAGTTGCTGGAGATGCTTTTCTGACTTCATAGGCTGGGAAAAGGTACTAGGTTTCTAATTCGGCACCGCAAATGAGTGCTTACGTTAGGGAGGATATCCCCTGGCAACCCTTGAAAACATCCTTTGACAGATGTTTAGTCTGCTATCCAGCTGACAATATAAAAAGGAAAATACATATGCAAATTGAAAACCAGTTCTAGGCTAATTTAATTTCCAAGATATTTATTCTTCAGAGGCATACGAAAATTTGGAAACCGTTATCTAGAAAACAAATGACACAGGCAACTTATAGAGCTTTTCTTTTTGGAGCATTCTCATTTTTTTAAAATACGAAGAACTAAAAACTTGTGAGGTAGGACAATTTGTAATTCTAGTTCTAGTTTTAATGATAGGAAAGAGATTTGTAGGAAAAGTAACAGGAATAGGAAATACTCTCAATATTTTCTAAAAATCCACAGAACTGTGTTAGCTATTTTTGGTTTATTTTTTACTCAAACCCTACCTTTTATTAATCGAAAGTTGTAGCACAGCAATCAGGAAAGAGCAAATAAACCATGAAGTAAATACTTTTTCTCAGCTTGGCACTGCATAAAATAAGTGAATGGGAAAAAAACCCAAACAAACCCAACCACCTTGCTTGAAAATTATGGCAAGGTGAAATTGAAACTGGTATTTAATTTTTGTTGTATTAGAAACTCTAGAAATGATTCTAAGTGCCTTTCATTGTATTTCTTGCACTAAGCAGAGAAATTCTGCTGTCTATTCAGAACTCAGGGAGGTTCATTTGAGGGGTTTTTATTCCACTCAGTTTCTACAAAAGCAGCCAATGTAGCCAACAGAGAGCAGAAAGGACTTTGCTCCTGTTGTACTTATCAATGGCGATGGCATTAAAACGTTATTTCCGTGCAAAACCTGGTCTTGTAAAAGCAAGAATAAATTAGGCTCTATTAGTCTTTGTCAGGAGTTGAGGCTGGATGTTATTTAGCACAATCAGTCTATTTTTACTTATGTATCACTCTCATTTGACGCAGAGTTCTGTGGTGCCATCTTTCAAGCCCAGAAATGCTTTTCAAAGCATTTCTAAACACAACTAAATGACCTGCCAGCTGCCAGCATGGCTTATAAGTGGCCTCATTTCCAACTGGCAGGCCATAAAGAGCCTGTTGCAGAGGCAAAGCCGACTCCTGACAAACCCGACCACTTCAGGAGGGGCACTCTGTGTAGGTCCTAAAGTTTCAGGTCAGAACAGGATAGGTACAGAGTTGTCCCCCTTTTAAGAGAAATGGAGGCTTCCCGGTTCAAGTTGTATGCTGAACTGGATCATGTAAGACATCTGACAAGACGAAAAGTTCTGCTTGCATAAAGACTGAATTCTCTATGTCTTTCATAAATGAAGGAAAATTAGAGGGGGGAAAGAAAAAGAGGAGAGAGATCTGGAAATAAAATGGTGTTGAAATTTTACACCTATTTAAAAAAAAATAATTGGATACTGGTAAAAAATTTAATTGTCCTTTACTGACTCAACTGCAAAGCCTTTTTTAAAAAACCTTTCATCTTGCTAGATTGTTTATTTGTGTAATTTATGTCTTTGCTATACCCTGCACTCCTAAATCTCCAGGGAGTCAGCAGACGCAAGCAAAAACTATGTTCTTGGCTTAAGGCAGAGTACTTCAAAACAGTGTGTATGATATAGTGTTGAATGGGAAGTTTGTTGTTGCATCATAAATTGTTATTCCCATAATAGCAAAATGAAGAGGTGGTAGAATTATTCCCCCACTATGTAGGGCAGAGATATTTTCCCAAAAAGTAGAAAGTCCCAATTCAATTCCCTTCTCTCCTTTGTGGGACTTGCAGCAGCATCTCCTGACTCGCAAGATGATGACATAATAATCAAGCTGTAGAAAATTCTGCAGGGATATGATCTCAATCTCCCCTTTTGACACCATTTCACTTGGCATTAATAATTAAATTTTCATCAGTAGGCTGCTGATGGAAAAGGGAGGATGGTACTGGTTCTGCTATGATTACTGTGAATCCAATTCTTTTCTATTGCTTTTCTCAGAAGCCTGCATAGATGAAATACTAAATAATAAAGCACATAAAATGTTGCATTTAATTTTCAGAAGTACATGTTTTTTCTTCTGAGGAAAACCAAGATATTTATTTTACCATTTTGTTTTTTTAACATTTTCTTCCAATCTCAAAAATCAGAAGTATTTTCACAAACCTAGCTCTGGTCAAACGTATATTTTGATGATGATACTCAAACTGTAACTAAATCAGACTCTGAAAAGCCAAATGGTAGTTACAGACTGTTCCTTACAGCTGTAATACTGACTATTGAAGAGCAGATCTTTAGGATCTTTGCCCAGTGTTCTGTAGATAGTAGTTTAATAAGGTATAGAATACACAACATCTGTGAAATGTGATACTTCTGCACAAGCTGTTATAAAATGTTATTCTCACATGGGTCATATTCTTTGAATAATGGGAACCTATGACTACTAGAAATGATAACAATACTTTCTGACACACATTGAGAGAACAGGCATTGAGCCTGTATCACAGGAAGTTTTTAAGAGGCGTATCTTGAGAACTACAAATCAATGTGTGTGGGAAAGGAAGCTTTTCTGTTCATGTAACTGAGTAAGAAAATTAATAAAACAGGAACATGAAGATACCATTTTCACTGCACTATGTGCTTTGCTCTATTTGAGGTCCACTTGAAGACTCCATTCCAGCCACAGAATTTTCATGAAGAGCTTTAGTAATTCATAGACCTCACAAATGAAAGAATGTTACCCATTTGCATTATCAAAATGGCACTTTAGGAAGAGCACTACCACTTAATTCCCAAATATAACTTATTTTTTTGTATATAGATTTCGCTAGCCAATATTCTATTTCAAATGTCCCTAAACAGAATTGGAAACTGACCTGAGCATCTTCAAATGTGTATCTTCCAGGGTCCTTTACATTCTGTGTGGTTTTGTCATAACTTTTTGAATCTAGATTGATAGCGCTGGGTGCACCTGGAGCGAGAAATTCTTGCCAGATTTCTTGGACACGAGCAGGAACTTCACGGATAGGCCTCTTCTTCAGGTCTTCTACTGCTAACCAGAACCTACGACACAACATACCATTTTAACTTCCAGTTCAGTGTAATTATTAATGAAATGCTCACACTCTTCTCTGCTCTTAAAAAAAAAAAAAAAAAAAAAAAAAAAAAAAAGGAAAGTAAACTGCAAACAAAAGCAAAACCCAAAACTCCTAAAAAAGTTGGGGCAGACTCTTTAGGAGTGAAAGTGTGTTGTTTAATATTCCTGTAGTAACTGAAGTTTTCATCTAAGACATGCTAAAATAAGAAAAGTATGTGAAATTATGTTGGGATCAGCATTCTGGTATACTGTCTCATGCAATCGATCCACCTTAAGAAGCAATTATTACAAGTCTCTTCATGAGACAGGTGAGAAATACTTTATTACTTAGGAAGGGGTAACTTGCTTAAGGGAGGTTTCCATTTAACTGGAATTAAAATGAGATTTCATGTCACCTGAACCACAAGGGCTTATATCACTTATAAACCTATTGTTTTTTGATATTCCTTCAAAAGCTAATAAGCACTTATGTTCTTGCTATCTACATGAATCTGCTAAACTACGAACTGTGCAACTGTAATTTTGTTACTATTACTCCACAAATTATGTATAAACTAGAAAACCATTTGTTTTGCTCGCTATAGTTTAATTTCTTTCTTCAGCGTTGCATTTCTATGCATATTTTCCCTAAAATGCTGAATGGGAGTGCCCATTCTCTCTTCTGCTGCTGAGCAAACCAACATCGAGCAGGCTAGTTCATTGTATCCCTCTCGCTCAGTCTGGAGCAGGATCACTAAAGAAGGTCTTGAGCACTTTGTGATCACAGCTAGCTAGCTATAAGCCTCAACAATCCCTTTTCATCTGCGATTATGACTGTTATCATTATTTCTTCTACGGGAGTCCAGACTCTATCCATGCACAAAATAATTCTAAATTTACCTAGGATCCCTTGCATAGACATGATGAAGATCACTCAGTACTCCCCCTACCGAAGAGCTCAACTACAGTTTGGTTTTTTAGAATGTGTTTCTAACCATGAAGTCAGTCAACTGTGAAATAAGCTGGATTTTACAAGACTGACAAATAATTTGGGTGAACCTTTAAAATGTGGTTTCACCTTGCTTACACCGTGATATCAAACAAGGATGGGATACGGGAGAGGAACAGTGGAACTGTTACTCAGACCGCTGAAGAAAGCAGAATGATACCACCCTCAATCCAAATTCTAATACAGTTACTGCAGCAACTCTTAAGAGAAGATAGTAAGACATAGCAAAGAAAACCTTAGAGTATTCCTCCTATAAGACATTGTTCACTTGATTTACCTTCCATGAATTAGTCCTTCATAGTCCTGTTTTGAAACTCCTCTGTAGCACACATGGAAGCAGCCTGTGCTCATTGCTCACAAGCCACTATGGTCAGCTTCACTCTACTGATATGACTGTTTTAGGTATTACTACGCCCTTCAACTGCCAAAGTATCTAAGCACAATCTTTCTGTCTATTGATCCCTTTAGGTTCTCCAAGAGACAGAGAAGTATTATTGACCCAGTTTTGCAAATAAATTAATAATGTGATAATGTACAGTGGTTTTTCCAAGGTCACAAAGGGAGTCTGTGCCAACAGAAGAACTTCAGTTTCAAAAATTCTGGGTAGCATCACTTTTCTCTATGAACTGCAATGTGAAGTGAACATAGATCTGCAGAGCCTGGGGGACGTATCCTGAGAATCTGATGGCAATACAGTAAGAATAGAGGCCTCATAACTCGACTTTAAAAACTGCAAGGCTCACAAACTCTAATTCAGTTCACTGTCAAATTTGGGCAACCTACTTTGGTTTCCTTAAGCGGCTTTTGATATTTGCATTTAAAAGTGTATATCCTGCAGTGCTAACCCCTTCAAATGCATCTTCTGGGACTAACTGATTACTCATGTGTATCAAAGTCAGGTAAGGAATAGGAAAATGAAAGAGAAGAACGTTCCTTGTAAACACACATTTTCTATCACCCTGCAGACATCCTGAGGATCTAGCTCAGAGATGTCACATATGTTCCATTATATCACTGCCAATACTTCTGGAAGTCAGCACAAACATGCCTTAGGATGATATTTTCTTTTGCAAGTAACTGTTTCCATATAGTAGGTTATACTCAGTTACAGGGAAATAGATGGGAGATAAATTTAACCTCTTCAAGGAAATATTCCGCTTCCAGCAGAGAATAGGCAGGTTGTACAGACTCATCCTTACTGGCTGAACACCAGCTCTTGGATAGATTAATTTGATTTTACCCTTCTAACATTATCATTCAAAAATCCTATTGAAAATGTGTATATAGAAATATAGACTATAGAATATAGAAACCTCTGTAAAAGTGGAAAGAAAATGCTGATTTCTGCAGTATGTTATGTCTAGGGTGCTTATTTCATAGCCAACACACATTCTAACATTTGAATCTACTTACTAATATTTCAAGAAAAATTGCCTGCTCCTTTCCCACAGAGAGTTAAAGTCAAATATGCAAAGTTAGGAAATGCCAAAAATAAGTCTGCCACCTCTTGCATTTTCAAAAATAACTTTTCCAAATATTCCATGGCAACCGATAGCACAGATGAAGCTGAAATGAAATCTTCAAGGCTTGATTTGAGGCAAAGGTCCTCAAAATCAAAAGAGCTCCCTGTCCACTTTTACAGCTCTCTGCTTCATAACGTGTGACCAGAGCAAGAGAAGACTCCTGTAGCAAACAGCACACAGCGGGCAACCACAAATATGTGCAAGAGCAGGAGAGGGGAGAGAACCCGACTGCAGTGTCTGGACAGTGATATACACAGACTTAGTGCTACTTCTTGGAAGTTCAGTTTCTCTGCCCTTGGATGAAACTGTCTTCTGTCGGGGAGGTTTGCTTTTGCCATGGAGACTCTCTCTGAAAGATGCTCAGTACCGTTTGAACAGCCACCTGAGTAGCTGTGTGTAAAACTTTCTGCTGCCTTCTGTCCCAGCATTTGGCTTGCCACATGCTGGGTCACATGCTAGATGTATAGCTGAGTGAGGGTGTACAGCATGTGATAATCATATATCCAGCCAGATGACATGGTAAGACACATGTTGCAAGACATCTGGGAATTATGTCCTCCTCATGGAATACTTTCAAAGTGAGGGTGGCCTTTCAAGATAAATATCACAGCTGCAACATGGCTTCTGTCCCATTAACTGACCTAAATGTCAGATACAGCCATCAGCAGATCCCAGATCAAACTAATCAATTACATTTAGCACTTAGGAAGGCAGAGCAAGAGAAAGGCTGCAGTGATACTCCACAAAATGTGTGAGGTTTAGGCAGAGTGTGGAGCTAATGAAGTGGGAACTACGTGGGCTTTGCACCCAGTGCATGGAACACAACAAGTTGTAGGACAGACCTGTCAGCATTTTCAACAAAAGCAAACAAAAACTTCTACAAACTCCATGAAGAAAACCAGCTAACATTTTTCTAGGGGCAGGAAACACTACTCTCTGATTCCTAGAGTCCACCTTCTTGCCAAGTACAACTTCAAGCTTCAGGACATAGTAGTGCTGAAAGTCTTCAATGACTTTCAGTGACAAAGAAAAGCAATTAAATATTGCAGCTAGTTCCTTTTCATCTAATCTGCAGAAATGGCAAGACTGCTGGGACTTGGAGTTTAAGCTTGAGTCTGAATGAGAAATAAAGCACAGGCAGTTTCAGCCTTGAGCACTGAATTTTGCCCAAGTTATTAGGACCCAAACCAGAGTCTCATAATCAATAGTGTGAAGGATAAACATTATGAGTGCCCATACTGTATGGGAAAGTGTCATCACCAACACTTCTGTGCAGACTGGCAGGACCAACATCAAGGAGAGTTAATCAGTAAATCTTCATACTTTGAAATGTACAGAACTCTCTCCTCCACCATCAGTGAAGACAGAAATGTCTTGCATTTAAAGTTATCAAGAATGGTGATCAGTAATAAAGAGCAAAAAAGTGCAAGCGAAACAGTCTGGATAAAACTTGCAACGTTCTCCCTCTTCTCTAGTAAAAGCACTGTTATGATGTTGTCAAAAGAATAACCAGAACCACTGAATTAAGTTAAACATATAATTATGCACTATGACTGAAACAGTTTGTAGGCCACACTGCAAATTTTTAGTAATGTGTATGTAGGGTTTTATTTATTTTCTCTACAGGACATAATTGAAGCCTCTATCTCCAGCACAGAACATTTCTACAACTTAAATGGATGAGTCCAAAATAAACATCTCACAAAATCTCAGCTTGCAGGGGGATGGTCAGAGAAAATTTGTTGAGAGAAAACATCTAAATCTAGCTAACTCCTCAGTCGCTTTTCTTTTTCTGGACAACCAGAACTGAAAGTCCCTCTTCCATATTTACTCACACGTTATGGAAACTGATAAATGAGGGCCCAGGGGTACAGCAGCTTTTCCTTCTGTGCAGTATGACACGTGTCCTGTCACCACTCTCCCTTCATTAATCTAGGAGGCTTCTGCAGTCTAAGCGCTGCCACGGAGGTCACACCTACTGCAATACTGCATAGTGACTTGGACAGGCTTTCAGGTTGGCAGGCCTGAAACCATTGAGATACTTCCAGGCTGCAATCCCTACAAAACAACCACCTGGGAGGAAATGTACAGTCAGCATAATGAGTATTAACTTTCCAAAGAATTCTGCAGCACTACAGACAAACAAAGGATATGGAGAGGAATGGGCATCTTCTACAGGGATGGAAAGCATTAGGTCTCCAGGTGCCACATTCCAGTAAGATTCATTTCACTACCTCACTCCTGAGAAGTCCTTTTTCAGTGCTTGGACAGCCTTGTGACCAAGCTCTTTGGATCATGCTGAAACTGAATCTTCTGAATTTTAAACAATGGTCACCGTTCTGGTAACAGGCAGTGGGAATTTTATAAATCTGTTATCCAAATCATATGTTAATGTAGCTATTTGTTTTGTGCAGTGAACAGAATGTAAAGCGATCTCTCAAAAAAATCTGCATGGTAACAAGAGATTACAAGTCACAGCCTGCGTTAGGTGAATGCAGAATCCACCCCTGGTGTTGGCAAGCTGCAATCACACTGTAATGACGTTACCGCACCGACAGAACTGCTTAGATGGTTTTATTCCTTTGCTGTGCTTTACAACACCCTTTTAGAGAGTGAAATATTATTAATCCCCATTTACAGGCAAAGAAAAAAAAGCAGAGAGATACAGTAAGAAGGTGAAACCTGCTTGCATTCC
Source organism: Buceros rhinoceros silvestris (assembly GCF_000710305.1). Classification (NCBI taxonomy): domain Eukaryota; kingdom Metazoa; phylum Chordata; class Aves; order Bucerotiformes; family Bucerotidae; genus Buceros; species Buceros rhinoceros. The sequence continues at coordinate 29,997 of NW_010425203.1, forward strand.
TAATCATTGCACAGTTCTTAGTTCTAACTCATGGCTCGTTTCTTCATCCCTATTCTGTTTCTTAGGACAGGATCTATCCTCACTAAGAATGAGATTCTCAGCCAGCTTAGTCCAAGTTCATGAAGCAGTAACATTGGGTCTTTTAGCTATGTAAAATAACGGCATTTTAATAGAAAGA
>NW_010425203.1:30262-32498 GCF_000710305.1 Buceros rhinoceros silvestris
AGAGTGTATCTGGTAGACTCATCATTTCACATTGTTGGTATTTCTTTCAGCGAAGCAAGGTGTGAGTCTTCTAATCAACTGATACTGAATCTCCCTGTAGTGTCTGCAGTCCCCTGCCATAGCCCACGTACCGAGCTCAGTCACTTGAATCCAGGGTCCCAAACTGTAATTTTGATGGTTCTTGTAAATTTTGTCATGATTAGAACTGTAAAAAGTCATGAGTCAGCTACTGACTTGAGTTCACTTTGCTGCAGTGGGAAGATGTGGATGGAAATAAGTATTTTTCTCAAGATGGCTGCCAAATAATAATAAAAAAAAAAACCACCACAAAACCCTCCAAATTGCCACAGTGACAATTTAAAGTTCATTCACCAGTAATGCCTGAAACCATCAAGCTTTTAATTTCTGTTAGTGAGATCTGCAGCATTTTGACTCCCATACAGAAGCAGCTTTACAAATTCATGCTTTCTAACCCATCTTTACTGTGGGAGCCTAAGAGTGGATTGGTTTCCCTCCAGTTTAAGAATTTGTAAACATAATAATTCTGAGCTTGCAAGACAGTTTTGCTTGAGTTAATAACCACTGAAAGTGCCTTTTCAGTGCAGGTTTGATCCCCTGCCTGATCCTTCCCAGGGACAGTCTTTAAGATCATATTCAGCATTGCTCAGATATATTTTGTAACGCCAAAGTAAAAATCTAGACAGAAGAGTAGATGGCTTGACAAGGAATCAGCTCAACAAATTTCTCTATGGAATTTTTCTGGATCAGTCACTTGCAGTTTGCCTGTGCTTAGTGTTGTAAATAGGATTAGAAGAAAGAGCTAGGGATTATGTGGGTAACAGCCTAGTTGGCAGGGAGACAAATTAATCACAGAGAAGCATAGAAAATGCAGCACACACTAGGCTGCACAGGCTAGTTTGAACAGCTGCTTTGCATAAGGAACTACAAGGATGCTCATTAAATTAAAAAATTACTTTCCCTTTTCTTGGTATTATTCTGATTTTAAAATTTTCATTTCACCACTCAGTTTTTTTAATTTAGAAAAAAAAAATCTGTATCTGTCACTAAAGAAGTTATCAGCATACACATCCAGGTCAGACATATTTCCGTGAGTGTAATGGCAAACAAAGCAGTTGGAAAACATCGTAAGGTCTAGAGTATCTAATATACACCTATGACGCAAAATTCAATATTTGAATATGAACATGGCTCGCAATTAAGTCCATCTCCAATTATTCTGCTGACAAATGTTAAATTAACAAGGAGGTCTGTGCAATTACACAACTTTATGAATCAACACCACAAAATGCTAAATGTCTTCTGTCAGTCGCTGCATAAATGAAATTCTAGTATGAACGGCTGTGCTGCACCACTTTGGAGTGACAACTGGCATAGGAAAAAAGTAGTTTAAGATTTTTCTGAGTTCTAGAATGTGTGTAAATAGGATTTTATATAGTTTATGCTGTTCATGCTTCATGGGAAGTAATACAAATGACATCTGATGAGAAGGTAGAATAAAGAGAAAAATATGTTGTACATGCTTTCGTACTATGTACAGTTTGACTTACCTATAGAATAGCTATTATTAATCCCTATGAAATAATCCTTAACAAAACATGACTTTCTTAGAGCAGCAATAACAAACCATGACATTAACCAGTGGATGGACCAGCATTTTTAAAAATCAAATAATTGTTCTCCCTCATTTAAAAGTAATTCTGTATATATACTTTAAAAAAAATATTTAAGCCTCATGCACTAGCAGCAACTTTCCATTTTGCAATTAGTGAGGAATTTGAGAGCTAGCTTTGTCAGATTCACGAGTACTAGAATCTTGGTGGCGATTTTCAAAAAAGCATTTTACTGTTCTCATAATATTTGACTTAATACAAGATACCGAACTGGCTTTGAATGGGTCAATGTTTTAAACATGTTTAATAAAATGAGCTGAGAGAAAAGCTCTTAAACGGGTAGTTTGACCAAAACTTGGACATGTATGAGGAAATGTGCTGCCTGTGAATCTCTGCTATCTATATCAGTCTCTTCCACAGCCTGAACATATTCCATAGGAGCAGGAGGCAATCTGTATAAATGGATTCTGAAATGTAAGACACAGGAAAATTTTTGAAGGGGTCAAAAAATGGAAAGAAAGATATTGGACCAAAAAAAAAAAAACCCACCCCAAAAAACCCCCACCCCTCCCCCCCCCCCCCACCAAGATATCTTACAAGATATT
>NW_010425203.1:32558-39022 GCF_000710305.1 Buceros rhinoceros silvestris
CCACCCCAAAAAACACCCACCCCTCCCCTCCCCCCCAACCAAGATATCTTACAAGATATTAAAAAAATAGAGTCCCTCTCATGTACCTTAAATTTTCTGAACTGAATTCTGACTCCAGGAATTTGAGAAACTGCTCCCTTCCCACAGGATCTTTCAAAGCTTCATCCATGCCAAACCCCCATCGTTTCACCCTCTGCTGTCCTGGCTCTTTGCTACAGAAGAAAAAACAACATAACCCGCAATCAGCAGTGTTTCAGTATTCTAATACTCTGTGCTCATAATTTAGATCAAGTCCTAACCACAGAGTTCTCACCTTCCAGATTGCTCATATCTGTGCAATGGTCAGAGATAGGCAACCAGGATTTAGTACTTACACAGGACGAAGGTAATGCATTTACACAGAAGAATAAGGGCTTCCAACTAGAAAATGTTACCAGATTTTAAAAGGTGTCCTTTTTCCCCCACACTGGAACCCTGGAAACTGGTTAGTGTAACTTTTTACACAGATTTATTAAGCCATAGCTCTTCCCATCTTATGAAATTATAAAGCTGGAACGACCAAAAGGATACTGCATTGCCCTTCTGCGTCAGTGTCTTCCTGCAATCTTCACACTTCAGGAAAAGTCTGTTATGCCCCCTTACTCCAAAAGAAATAAAAAAATATATATACCTTGCCTCCAGTTCCCAGAAAGTGGTGTCATCTGATATCCAAGGGTTTGAGGGATCAGGGGGCACAAGAAAAGGATCATATTCCAAATACTGCTCTGTGTAAGCTAATAGACTAGGGAAAAAAAAGCACGAAATATCGTCATGTCAGGAGGTGAGGAAACCTGATCAGGTAACCCCAGTAAACAAGCTAGCTTGCATCAGCTGAACCATGGTAACCAGCTATGCACACACTCAGAAGTCAGCTACAAGCTCAGGGTAAAATGGATTTGCTCAAGCCTTTTAAAAGTGGTCCCTTGAAGAAGGACAGGTGTCTCAGGTCTTATCAAGAGCTGAAATAAAATAAACTACAAACTTCCCTGATACTTCCACCTAGGTTGTTTTAGGGCTCCTTTAGGCACTAATTAAATCCAGCAACCTCTTCCATGCACAGTTGCTTTCATAAAGGAACATGTTTCATACCCCTATGCTTTTAATTATCAGTTACTTTAAAATCTGTTCTAAAACAGTGCATGCTATCCAGGTCATATTTATTTGCCCTTCAGCTGCTAGGACACTTTTTTTCCTCTTTTAAATACAATTAATATTTTTATTATTTTCTAATCAAATTGCTCTCCTTCCAAGTTTATTTGTTTCCAAAAAACCCATTTTTTTCCCCCAAATTCTTCAGTATTCAGAATTGGTCAGACTCAGTTGAACACACTAAAACCTGCTGGTATTCTGGTAATTTACATCTCCTATGCCCTTATTCCCACTTTCTGTTTCCTTTTGCCTCACAATTATTGAAAAATTATTCTCAAGTGAAGCCAAATATTCTTTCTTTTCATTCCTATTTGTATTCCATTTTCACTGCTCAGCAAACATAAATTCTTAACCTCATTGTTCTCATTGTCAATATATATTGATGTTCATATGTGTATGCATATACACACACATATATAAGTAGACAAACATGCACGAACATATATGAAAGGATGAAGAACCATTTGTATTTGGCTTAATTTCCTTTACTTCATGCAGCTCAATTTTCTGCAATTTTCACTATCTCTGTATTTGATTTGTAAGGAAGAGCATTCCTTTTCTCTATCTCTATTCTGTTCAAGTTGTAGTTACTCTTTCCAAAGGCTTTTTGTTTTATTTGCTTTCTAGCCCCTTCCTGACAGATTTTGGTCTTATTTGGAGACAGATTTCTACTAGTGTTACATCCTCTGACTGAACTCACTTTGTTCAAGCACCAAGCTCCTCACCCAGCCAGCTCTGCCTATCAGTTCCTTACTTTATCAGTGACTGCCCTTTTGAAATATTAAAACAATAACCCCAGTCCTATTTTCATTTAGCCTCCCTGCCAATGCAAGGTGAAACTTGTGACCCCTTGGTCACTCTTTCAGTAACTCTTGGGTTTATCAGAAATGTATTATGGAATATGTGGGCTATCTTTTATTTACCAATAAAAGACCTTCCTACCTCCCACTTAAACTCTCATCAGTTCTATCTGTGACACCTAAGCTCCCTTGTCTCTCTCTTTGAAGCTATTTCATATTGACATTTTCTCAATAGTTATCAGTCTAACTGAAAAACCAAAAGACGTGACGATATACATACCTCTCTGCAACTTTTGACATTTTTAATCTATGTCTGTCTAATTGCATTTGCCAGTGCTTAATCTGCAAGAAAGGAAGACAAAGACTATTATGAGTAATTCATGAACAATTCTGTAATTTACCAATAATTCTATTCCCATAACTTGTATATTAGGGCTGTAATTTAACCTTAATTTATCGTAGGACACGGAAAAGAATGAGTTAAAACAACACTGCACCAGCAATGTAGTTCTAAACTAAAGAGAAGTTTCCATCAAAGAGAAAAATATGGTACAGAGACAAAAAAAGGACCCAATACAACATTTTCCCTAAAGGTTCATCAACAGAAATCCAATTAGGTTTTTTTTTTTAGAATTTTGAAGAGAACTAGTAATTCTTCAGGCAGTTACCTTCTCACAATTCTAACACTTCAGGAAAGATAAATGAAGCATTAACAGTAGATAAATATGTGAACACATATGTGCATACAAGGAGATGTAAGTATACCCCCAACCCCCAAATCAGTGTTGAAAGTAAAAGAACGCCCAAGGGGCTAATGGGCTTAGCTATGCCAAGAACCTGGTAACTGGCCTGCTACTAACTCTTTAATGCAACATACAAAAAATGTCACGTTTGGCCCCTAGTTTTAACAGAAGTTACATACCTAAATCGATATATTCTGAAACAAAGAAAAGGTTTACTAAACATCTGCTAGATCTGTTCTGAAGAACTTCCCAGTTACAGTAATTTTTGGTTTACTACCTACTTCCCTAAAAAGTTCTTTTAAAAGTACATGTTTGTAGCTATTTTTCAAACCTCTTGGTGTAGCTCATCTTCTGTGGGTGGCTTAGTCTCTGGTACTGGTGTGTGGGTGGGGCTGTGACTTCGAATGTCGTTTTGTAAGCCATAGACAGACTATGCAAAAAATATTGAACAACGATAGTTACTTTCAGACAATGCCTTCTACAGATACCCATAGTAACTGATGTTTTAGTGGAGCGTGTTCAAGTTCGCCAAGTTGATCTTTTTCTTAGAAACTGCAAATATTCATGCACTCAGATAAAATTATGCTTCTATACCGTGGTGTAAAACAAAGACTCCCAAACCCCCACAAGTTCATAATGCCATAGAACACAGGATCTATCACACATCTCTACAGTAACAGCATACGTGGAGGATGACACTGAAAGGCAGCTGTTACAGTAAGTGGAGATGACTGATAGGAAAAGAAGAAACAGTATTGTGAAAGGTGGACTATCACAATGCCTCACCTGGATGACTCCCAGATTTGCAATTACTTGCTTGTAAAATACACTAACCTAGGGCTTTCAGTACCGTAAATAAACTAAGCTAAATCCTCTTTCCTTTTTAACCCATAGTTTTCTATGAGTTGACATAAAAATACACCTCAAAGGAAGTACTTTAAGTTGGAGTCAATCTACATTTTTATGATAGGAAGGATTTGAAAGAAGGTGTTGTTTCAATCCACCTAGACATCCCTAGAGAACTTACACTGTTTATGTTTGAGGCTAATTTCCTCCACAATTTCTGGCCATCCATTTTGGGCATAATTGTAAACCAGAGACACTATTTTCATTAAGACCCATGCAAGAAGAACTGCTGTTATAGTTTACAGTGCATTTTTAATTTGTTTTCCTTAATTACGGAAAGAAACATTTTAACATGCTTTATTCAATCTACTAAACAACATGAATAAAGGCTGCAAAATTTAAATTTATTTTCATATTCTCTGTGTATTTCTCCAAAGTCTGTCTTATGTGATAGAATTTACTTAGTCTTAGCAAATTTGTTAATACTAATTAATTTAAAAACTTATGAAATAACATACATTCATGTATTTGTTCTCTGCATCTGTAAGAAAAAATTGTTTTAAGACACCATGGAACTTCATGCTATAAATTACCTGCAGCTCCTGTTTTTGATACAATAACAGTACTTACCTTTCTTGTTTTATGTGGATTTCTCATTCTTGAAGATTTTTTAATATCCACTTCAGTAGTGTTTACACATCCAGGCTATTACAAGAAAAAGAAAGGAAAGCACAAGGGTAAAATCTGCGAAGGAACTCCATACTATTTTCATTGAGATACTCCTCTTCAGCTTGTAAGGCTAAGAAAATAAATAGCCAGAGGCATACAGCAACTTCATGTCCTTCTGCGATAGTCCCTAAAACCTAGATAACGAATAATCTAAGGAAAAAAACGCAAGACCATTTTGTCTGGCTTATTATAATAGAGAATCTAGTTCTATTCAGCCTTGTTTGCTGGACCCTATGATGGTTTTTAGGACAAGTTTTACTCTGTATCTTTATGCTGAAAGTATTGAAAGCAATGCGCAGAAGAGCAGAAAATATGCATATTATAAGATATGCTTGCACCACAGACAGGTACTAATTAAAATTAAATTGCTATTGGCAGTATTTGGGAATTTTGAAGACAACATGCTCATGACATCACGAATTTGATATAAAATAAACGGTCAAGATAACAGAAACAAATTGTATGTTTCTGCTTTGATTTTGCCAAGGAAGCCATACAGTGTGCATTTTAGGTATCCCGCTAAGAAGCATCGTTGACCATTATGAGAAAAAATAAATAGAATTGTGCAATACCCACCTCAGGTGTGAACCTCAAGCTCCTTTTAGGAGCATATGGTCTTGGGTCACTTTTTTAAAGATGATTAAAAAAAAAAAAAGATGAAAAAAAATTGTGCCAAAAAGGGATTTGTTTCTTTGGCAAAGAAAAGGAAAAGAAAAAAAAAAAAACCAAACACCCAACACACCAGGCTGCAGCAGCCTAACCATAAGACCAGCGGTCTAAACAGAATGACTCTTGACACATCCAATTTGGCCTTCAAAGATTCATTTTCACAACTCTGTAGTATTCCAAAGGGCACAAGTCCTCTAATTTCTCCTAATTGATCTTCCTTTGACACTTCCCTCTAAAGAGGAACCCTGCGCAGAAATCTGTTCTTTACCCATGGCTGGAAACCACTAATAATAAGCGTTACGCTCTCAGGTGAGTTTTACGTATCGTTTTTAGAGCGATTCCGTTTGCCACTGAGAGTGGGAAGTACAAAATCTGCTTTCTAGCAGGAGCAGATTTTTAGGGAAAGTAGGTGGGGTTTTTTTAATGGGAGTAGCTAGATGTAGCATTTAATTGCCAGACAACCAAACTGGACTTATTATCACATTAATGATATGTCTTCTTATCATAGTGTAAAATGCTTGACGTGGCTGTAAATTTCCACAGACAAAAATTTTAAACGTTACTTATATAGACAGAGCCAAGAAAGAAATATATTTCATTAAACAGGCCAATGGTACTCTGCCTCTGGAAAAAAAAAAATTTATCCAGTATGATTTTTAAAATAATAAAAAAGTTTCAAATAAGTTTTAAAGTAATATATTAATGTGTGTTTGATCATATTGCATTTGCAATAGAAATAGTTCCTCATCACTAGGAATAAAAATAGGCACTTAGATGTTGTTCTCCAGACTGCATCTGACATGCCTGTTGAGCTAGATTTGAGAAGATACACTTTGTGCTTGTGAACAAAAATGGTAGTTTTTAAACTGGGAATAACTTGTAACTCTCAAAGACAATGGCAGGTTCAAAAGCAAAAAATTCTTCACGATGGTCAATTTAAAGGCAGAAAACAATTTCACAGGGCAGTATACTGAGAGATAAAGTTCAAAAGAAAACAATGCATCTGCTTTAGGGTTATGGCAGCTACTGTCAGTGAAGAAGACATGGGTTTTTATCAGTATCTACAGCCCTTGGATGCAACCATTTGAATAGCGGACACACTTACATAAAGCACAAACTGTTACTTGGTTTTAGTTATGGTTTGTTAAAAGCATGTCCTAAAAATGAAGAGGTAAAAAAAAAAAAGACAAAAAAAAGACATAAACCTCATCTGAGACATCTTATTTTCAAAGATTTCAAGTCCACCAACAGTAAACTGGTCTGAACAGATCTAGCACCTTGCCCAGATAACTTGCATCCCAGAGCTGTGGAGACTGATGTGAGGGACACAAGAAATTCTGGGAGATTTTTAGGAATGAAACAAGGGCAAAGCTTTTGCTGGTTGGAGGGAGACCCAATCCAGTACTGACCTTCTACAGCACCTAGTGGATTCTTACTGACACCTGGCTGTTTAAAACCTCTCCTGCTGAAGGAAAGCTGCTGTGGCACG
>NW_010425203.1:39198-68842 GCF_000710305.1 Buceros rhinoceros silvestris
TACAGGCAAGGAAGCTTCTGGAAGCTTCAGTGCCAAAGAGAAGGAAGGCAGCTAAGGATGTATCACTACTCTGACAACCTGGGGTAGCAACAGGAGTTTAAGACATGTATCACTGTACAATAATTTCATTCTCATAATTTGATTTAAATTATACCACTGTAAGTACCTAAGGTAATCAGGGCTACAATTCATGTTATCTTCTCAACCAAAGAATATTTATAAAAATTGGTTTTGATATGAGACGTGATTTATGGTTTCTCTGGTGCTGCCACACTTATTCTGTCAATTTTTCGGAATAAATCTCACAGCTCTTTTCAATTCAAACAAACGCAAAAGCTTGCATTATTTGAACATTTTGCTAAAGTATCTCAGAGTCTTTCTGGAAGAACCTTTGCTGGACAACATCTCATTTTATTTGCATGCCCCCATTAACATAATAAGTATGTGTTTGGCTACAATTACATCCAGCTGTGTTTTCTTTTTGTGTTGCTTTTTAACTGGACTACCATAGTTCCAATAGTGAGATGCCTGTCAGAGTGCTCTGCTGCGAGATTCCCATTTAGTGTGCAGTATATAATTTGCATACTAATACTGTAAATAGTTTTCAAACAGATTTCCTGGAAGACTTCAAACCTCTTCTACATGTGTAAATAGAATGCTTATTTCTTTCAGGACTAATATTCCATATGAAAACAGTTCCCCCTCCACACACACAGAGGACAGTCTTGTAACCTTGCTGAAATTATCATACAGCAAGACCATAACCAGGGTCGAATGTGGCCCTCATCTGTTTTTAAATAGCTGGCTGTAATATATTAAAAGGAAACTTAGTTTCCTGTCATCCGTCTGTTAGCATGCCTTTATCTCAAAGTACAAATGTAATTGTATTAATTCACAGCAAAAGGACAAGTCATTCCAGTAATGATAAATTCATTCCTGAGATAAGTGAAGGCGGATAAATAGTATCAAAAAAAGCACATATAGAAGATTTTTTTAATCCCTTCTTCAATTACTGGGTAACAACATCAGTATGAATTCCAAGCAACACAACTTTCTATTGATGCTGTCTAGGAGGCTGCGTAATAGGATTCTGCCAAGAGACACAATGGAAGGAGGAAGCCTCCTCTGCAAGGAAAGGAGGTCCAAGAACTCCAGGTCCAAGAATTTCCATGCTTGGATCTGGCTACAGCCAACACTCGTAATCAACAACCACCTAATAACTGTGGCAACAGTGAATTAATTAATTAATTAAGTCCTTGTAGTAGTGCTAACAGTGATTTAAATTTTTTAACACCTGTAGCAACTCCTTGGAAGAATTTGTTGTTTACATTAAATGACATGCTTTAGCCATGGTACATTTCCATCGAAATAGTGCAGAATACCTAGTATTCATAGTCTGTCTGCTGTACAAAGTTGAACACTCCAAGTTCCCTGAGCCACCCCTCAGTTCCAAGGGCTCTTTTTATTACCTGGCCACATAGCCAAAATCAATTACTATCAACTGCTTTTTCTGTGTAAAAATCTCTTTGCTATGATGTAATTCTAAGAAGTGTGAAATTCTCAACAGAAAGTAAATTCATGTTTATAATGACGACAGTTTAAGCTTGGATGTTTTTTTCTTTCCTGAAGAATACAGCAATTTAACTGTGAATCTACTTAGAACAGAATAACCAGAAGTTTCCTTGTATCTGAGGCAAATCCACCCATGTATGTGGGAGGGAATAAGCTCATGCACTGCAATAGGCTAGAAACTGTCTGTCTGTATTGCTGCCCTGTAGAAAATGATCTATCTGAGGGAGAAGCTGAACATGAGTCAGCAGTATGTCTTTGCAGCAATGCAGACAAACCACCTACCCAGCTGCATTAGCAACAGCATAACCAGCAGGCAAAGGAAGCTATTAGTTCTTTCTACTCGGCATCGTGAGGATACATCTGGAATACCAAGGGTATTTTTAAGCCCCACAAAAAACACAAGAAATATGTTCAAAACAAAAAAACTCCAGTGAAGGAACAGGCTTTTTTCTGCTTACAAGAGGAGAGAATTAACTGTTGTCCTCTGCTGCCTAAAGGGGACTTGCAGAGCTAGACCTGTTGCAGAGGTGCACCACAAAAGGACAGGAGGTAATAGTCAGAAATTGCAGTAAAGGAAATTCCAGTTAACTATAAAGAAATATTCTTCACAATAAAGGGAAGAAGTTGCTTAGGAGAGGCTGTGGAATCTCCATTCTTGCTGATTTTCAAAGCCTGTTTAACCAAGGGCCTGGACAATCTTATTCAACTTAGAAGTTAGCACTACTTTGAGCAGGAGAGGTTGATCTAGAGGACCTCCAGAGGTCTCTCTCAACCTACATTTCTGTGGTACAACCTATGATCTTCAGAAGCTGCAGGGACTAAAATTCAACTAATTCACCTTACAGAACACTCCAATGAAGTATTCACAGCAGTGTGACATTCATCACCCCGGCTTTCCCTCCAAACAACAGCAGAAAGGACAGACAAGACTGGTATTTGCTTCCTTACTGCTGCCTCTGCCATCTGGCAGCCTGTGGTGTGGTACTCAACCCATACAAATCTAGCAATGATGCAAGGAAACGTAATTTCACAGCCTCTTCAGCTAAATATGCATAGGTGCTATTTAAAATAATTACCTCATGTCAGTATGCACACCCATAAATTCAGGCTGCATTAAAGCGGTAAACATTTAGGCAGGTTGACTCGCACTCCTTGCACAATTTCATTGCATTTCAGTGTCAAGACACTATGAAATAGATTGGTTTTGATTTGTTTTGCGAGCATGGGGTATCTTGTAAAGTTTAATTGCAAAATACTAAATTTCGAGATCTCCAGACTTTCAAAATTTAAAAACTATACCTTTAAATCATGGACACAGATACAAACATAACAGATGGCTGCTTCCACTTGGAAAAGATAAAGTCAGACACACAAACATACGGCAGAGATTGAAAGCTGTCTTTTACATTACTTGTAATAGCAGAGTATCACAAATATAGTAAGCTTAAAATTCGAAATTTCCTGCGTGTCAATGTTGCTATTGCCTTCTGCAGTAATGTATTGTGTTATTTCTGTCATTGTTGCTATTTCTGTCATTTTTCTAGAAAAGGAGTCTTCTAACCCTCAACAGTCACTATTCACATCACTTACTTCTAAAGTAGGGGAAGGAAGCTAATCAGACAGTGAACGATAAGCAGATTACCAGAGTTCATTTTTATTTGTAGTTTTTTTGTTCCAGTTTACTTGTGTAGCTAGCTGAACTGCGCGTAGTTAAAAATCAAGGGGAACATGAGGGCATGAAAGATTATAAAAAAAAAGAAATGAGGCAAAGAAAAAAATTCCAATGGGACTCAGCTGAAGAAAACCAAAGGAGTTATTAGCTGGAGGAATACACAGTTTGACTCTGGTTACGTGGGAAAGTTTATTTTTTCCCATCAAAGGAGACACTAAAATCCTATATTGAGTAACTTGGCAGTAACGGCTAAAACTGAGGCTCTCACAAAGAAAAACACCAGCTATATATTCTCTGCAATGCACCAATTTTTCATTTCCCTGAAATGGGAGTTACTGGAGCGTGCAGAACCAGCTAAGGCTCATAAGAAAAGGTTGAGGTTTAGGTATAGGTTATTTAGACATTTTTGGGCTTTACCTCATTTTATGCACTTCAGGGTCAGTGAGTAAAAAGGCTTTGCAGTGGAAGAACTGCACTATTAACGACTTTTCTGGTGCAACAGAAAGTCTCAGAAAAACATTTCAAATGTGCTGAGTACAAGTGGTCAGCTCTTTTAACAGGATTTGGGAAAACAGCTTAAGGACACATCAAAGGAGGGATGAACATTTCCAAGCCTTTACCAATTTCAGAAAACTGTTTTCCTGCTGGTTATCTGATAGGGTTGAAAGCTGTTCAAAAAGGTAGCTCATTTGATAACTATTACATCAGTCAGCCTCAATGAAGCGATGAAAAAGTAAACCCAGAAGCCGTAGTTGCCAAAACCTGCAAATATGTAGGAACATGTGTCGATACTGCTGCTACAGGGAACTCAGGGCCTCTGTCACACCACCCAAGGCAGTAAAGTCAAACCAGCAATTACATGGGCTACGCTAATCACTTCCTTTTGGATGGAAAAAAATATTGTTACTTACAACTAAAGCACATAATCATGGGTTTAATTTACAATCAACTAGGTTTACCTAATCTGAAATGCTCTTACAAACTTTATTAGACTCTCCAAAAGTCTCTAGCTTAATTACAATTCCCATTCATTTCAGCAGTTCTTTGAAAATAACTCAGAAAACAAGTGTGTAAGCATTGGGACTTCTCTTGACAACATCTCTAATCACAAGATCCCCAGCTAATTAAGAGATGTCTGAAGAAAGAGGAAAAATATTATGGTGAGTTTAATTATTAGGATACAAATGATGGACTTTTTATTTTCTGGGTGGTTTTTGGGTTGGCTTTTTTTTTTTCCCAACTTGCCACCTCTGTCACAAAAGTAGCATAACGCAGTAATTACAAACTCTAAACTAAGCTGGGTGGGTATCCCCCACAGAGTCTAGCTACTTAATGAATATAATCTTTGTTCCACAGTTGAAATAGATGATACCAGATAGTTTTTTTTCCGTATATATATATACAGTACAGTAAGTTTTGTAGAAGTATCAAGACACTATCACAAGAGCATATAAAATCAGTACCAACTCTTCTCTCTACTTGGATTTCCAGGAGTGTATGTGTGCTGTACATACTATTTAAAAATAGTTTCATAGCAGTTTTTTAAATAGTATCATAATCCCAGCTTCTGCGCGATTACTTTTAGCACAAATATCTTTGGAAACCTGCCTTTTTGATTCAGGTGTGTGACTGACACACAAGAACTGCGACTGGACTTTTGATACCTCCTGTAGCTTACAGTGCTTTTACAGAGCTCCCACTTGCATTATAGTTCTAATTAGAAGCAAACACAGAACAACAAATATTTGGATTACAGCCCATTATGCCCATGGTGGTTTCACATACGAATTGTAGTAAGTATGTAAGTTTGATAATGACTTGGTATACGTCTTCTATCAAGTTTTCATCTTTGTAGCACTCCAGACCAAACTTCTCCAAAATTAGCCCACAATTAGGAAGCAAATCCCAAGATTGTTCTCAAGTATAAATTCTGTAGCATCATGTTTCAGATTTCATTCCCAAATGCCTCATAAATTTGGTGAAAAATTATTAAAAAATTATTAAAACCTGCTTGTTCTACTAAAGAGTTATTTTCACCACTTTATTTTGATTATGCATCTTATAAGAGATGTGTTATGCCACTAAATACTATCTTTATGGAAAACAAGATAGTGTGAATAGTTACAGTGTATGGATTCAGTGTGACAGTGAAATAAGCAAAACCAAGTTGGAACCGGACTTGCATAGAATGGCCTCAAATTTTATTATATTCCTTAAGATGAACCTATTTTTTAATCATGTGATACATCTGACAACATGCTGCAAATACCCCTGAAAATAATGATCTACAGTCAAGTAGAATTATGGAAACAAATTAGTTGTACACAGCTTAACTGCTAAAACCTGTCTATATCAGCTGGTAACGATGTACAGCCCACTGGCTTTTAATTAAGTAAATAGAGCTTTCCATTTTTTCTTTAAATGCTTTCTTCAGAGGAAAGGATTGTCTTAATTCGTAAGAATTAATAAAAGCTTTTTTAGGATTAAGCGTTCTCTTTCATTGAAGGTTTTAGTAGAGAATTATTCAGGCAGCGCAGAATGAATTTAAATGCTCAATACATGTCCTTGTTAGTTAATTTCATTTTGATTCATTGAAGAACAGAGATAAATACATAAAGTTCCAGACTTATTTATTAAAATGAAATGAATGACCAATCAACCTGATTCTGTCATCCACTAGAAATACATTGATGCAAAAATAATGAACTCAATAACTGCAGAGGAAGGCATAAGCATTTAAGCCTAAGTTAAACCCACTGTAGACAGCCCTACATGAAGGACAGAAAGATTGTCATTTGGACCAATTAGTAAAAGCGATACATGCTTTATTCAAGGATTTATTTGAAAATCACTGACTAATATCAAAATAACAGTAGTTCAACTGGTGTTCTGCCGTGGACTTAATTAAAACTTGGCAAGGTGTGCAATTAACAGATAGAACTTTAACTACAAGCTGTTTCTCTTGTTTGGACAAGACAAATGAGGTTCAGAGACCATCAGACAAAGGAAAGCATTGGATCAATTAGTCTGATGAAGTTTTAATTCTGTTGGCAGCATGGTAAAATTCAGATGGTCTTCAGACTAAGAGATTGGAAGTCTTACTTAGCTTAAGATCACTAGTCTCACTGGAACTTAAGATCGCTTAAAATTCTAAAGATTTTCAGCATCTTTCCAAAAAAAAGGAACCTATGCTGTATCAGTCTCCTGTTTATACCTATTTGTCTTCTCAAACTCAAGTTCAGATCTTTTTCCTGAGTAGCACCAGACACACAAGTAATTCCAGTGGCTGTGCAAGCCAAGAATATTCTTATAACAGGAAAAAAGGAGATAGATTTTCAAGAAATACTACTAATAAATTAAACCATAAAATTAATTCATCAGAGATCTTGAATTTACAGGGATTCTCACGTTCTCGCATGCCTGCTTGTTTAAGGACAGATCTAGTGCAAGGTTGGGCTTTCACCTTAAGAGAACAGGATTTTATCCTATTGTTGAAAAAAAAATTCTTTTAGTGGTCTGTGTGTCAGAGAAACACATAATATGCAAAATACATATGAAAAGGATGTTGAAATTTAATTTTTGAGACAAGTCATATGAAACTAATCTGGAAGTTGTACTAGAGAATATACTACTGCATGGAAGTTATATGCTTAAGTCTTTTCAAAAGTTAGTTTCTAATTTCTCTAAGTTTGCGATAGATTATGTTTGGTTTGCAGTGACTAGTTTTCAGAACCAGAAATTACTGTACAGAAATTAGGTACATTGTATTTATTCAAGCAGTGCTTCCGTAGTGTCAATTTGAATTAAGGCTGTGATTTCTGTGATTTTTGGGTATGTGAAGATTCCAGTATTTGCAATGCTGTTGCCCGAGGAAAACTGTTAAATTTATCTGGTTTGTTGCTCCTGTGATAAATCCTCAGAGTCATTATTGCTTTCTCAAATTTTTTAACCCAAAAGGCAGGAAACTGCTGTTTTACAGATTCCATACAGAATAATTTAGGTTACTCGCTTGAAAAGAAGTGCCAACAGGAAATTCTGATCACATATCTCTGAAAATGTTGACGGCAAATATAGATGACATTTAGAAATTGATTATCTGTCTTTCGACTTATAAGAACTTTAACAGAATGCTTTGGATTCAAGCAGCAAATTTAATTAGTAAAGAAACAAAGATAGTACATATTAAAAATATTCCTTATCCTTACTTCTTCGGCTTATTTTCCTAGTTGCTACCAGAACCGGGTCTTACTAAAACCCATAATGTCGTCTCATTTTTCTGTGTCCTTCCATCATTTAATCAGTTAGATATTTCACAATTTCTGACCTCTTCATAGTCCTCAGTTTTAACTTGAGCACTTTCAGTGTGTTGCACTGTTGCAAGAAAGTGGGCTTCTTTTTCCTCATCTGTCCCACCCTTACTCAAGTATCAGACTAAATGACAATGCTAAGTAACGTGAATACAAATTCTTCCATAAAGGTCTTAGTTAGCGGGCTAGCTATAAGGCTTATACATATCTGCCTCAAAGAGATGCAAGTATGGATCATAAACATTATAACCATTTTCTGAAAATAAAACATTCTACACATCTTTGTTTCATTACCAGAAGTGAAATTATCTGAGACTGACAATTGCTGCTTTGGCTGCATTCCCTGTCTGCTGGAGAGGTAACTCCCCTGTAAGGATATACAGTGGAACAGGTGCAAAAGAAGACAGGAAAATTGTATGTGGATACATCACTAGAGAAGCTGGGTAGTGTGATTCTCATTTGTTTCCTGGAAATGTTTAAAAACTTTCTGAAAATATTATGATAAAGCAGGCAAAAGTGTTCTCTGGCTAAACAAGCGACTGGCCCAGATCTGTAGTGTGCAAAGTGTGAAATGAAGGATTGTGTCACCTTAGCCAAGTTAAATTCAGTCCTTTGCCCAGTCTTTGAGGCTGATCTTGAAGGACAGGATGGAAAAGTCATTAAAAACAAAAGCAATGGAAGAAAAGAAAACTCGGAACAAACAATTGCAAGTATACACTGCATCAACCTAGACACCTGGTAATATTACCTACTGGCTCAGATGCTGAGGGCCACATTCAGACCACCTAAAATACAATTTTAAAATAGAAACAGATAAAGTGATAAAATAAACCTCATAAAAAACCTAAATAGAGAGAGAAGCAAAAGGTGTGGGTTACGTGACAAGGTTTAAAAAATTTAAAGATTACTGTTTTCCTAGTTTACTACTAGGAAACAATGGTGTGAAACTCCCAAATCCAGAAATCTTACATATTTCTGAATTTTACACTATTAGTGAATTATCTGAAACTCACACTTGTCCTTAACGTTGTTGCCGTCCTTAATCATCCTGGTTACTTTGTCTTACTGTATTAAAGCACACAAATATTGGGTTTGTTTTTCGTGGAGTCATAGAATCATTTAGTCTGGAAAAGACCTTTAAGATCACTGAGTCTAATCCTTATCAATATTTGCTATGCATTTTTTTTTCAGAGAAGCAAAGTGATCACCATCATTCAGCAAACAGTGGTAGCAATGTGGACTCAAGTCCTGTGGATTGGGTTTAACCAAGCTGCAAATGGCAGAATGGAAGAACTGGATCACACCTGCACTTATGCTCATGCTTTATTAAATCACAGTATAACTAAACCAGAGCCAGATTTAAACTTTGGAGAGGGACACGCAGCAGTGTTGTTTTCTAGCACATCTTAGAAAGCTATTGCATATTTCCCATCTTCCTTTTAAAAACAGCTGCACACAAACCTAAATATGACTGCAATGCAACCAACATTCTGACTGATGACAAAGGGCAGAGGCACTGGAGAAAAGAAAAAGGTTTTTTCAACTTATTGTAGTTAATTATTATTTATAATAAATAATACAGCCAATTATTATTATAGTTATTATAGTTGTGTGACTCATTCATTGGGAAATCTTTGAGATGCTGTCATGGGTTCAGCTAGGACAGGCTTAATTTCCACAGCCAGGATAGCTGGATCAAACCAGCCAATGGGATATTCAATACCATATTGATGTCATGCCCCGTATATACAAGGTGGGGAGGAGAGAACTGCAGAAGGCACGGTTTTCAAACAGTGACATAGCTCAGCATGGTGTGGCATGGCCAGCTCGCCTTGGCTTGGCATGGCGCAGTGTGGCAGCGGTAAGTGGCGCATTGTATATCACTTGCTTTATTACTGTTGTTTCCTCTCTCTCTCTCTGTTGCTCAAGTAAACTCTCCTTATCTTAACCCATACAGATTTACTTTTAGGTTTTTTCTTCCCTCCACTCAGAGCGGGAGCTAAACAGAGCGAATGGCTGTGTGCTGCTCTAGTAGCCAGCTGGGTTCAAACCACGACAGTCCTTTTTGGTGCCTGATGTGGGGCACAGGAAGGGTTGAGATAATGACAGATCTGACTCAAGTGTGTTAAAACAATCTTGCTATACATTCTCTGTCTGTTAGTTAAGTAGCCCATGGCCACCACGCTGGTTCATTTGCTCATGTGGTGCTGTTATGTAACTCCTTATGTACATTATGTGTTCCCTGTAGTGGAGTTTATCACCTCTGGGAGACGGATCAGGACTCTCACGTTGCTGTATTTAATACTATCTGATACGATTATACCACTGTTTACGCAGTTAAGCTGCTATACGTATGTGGCATTCTCATTTATTAGTAATGTCACCCCATCTATGGGGCAAGATAGGGCAGGAGACTTTCTCAGCTTTTGAGAATTTTGAATACCTTTGAGATGCCCAGGCCAGTGTGCTCTTACTGTTATGTCTCCTGAATGTGCCTCAGGTCTTGTTTAGGGTTACACAAAGTTTTTTTAAGAATACCACCCAGAGATCTGTCCTGAGGCTGGAGAGTGATGAGTGGCAGGACGTGTGGGAGAGTATGAGCAAGTGCCTAGGACAGTGTTTTGGAATTTTACCCCTGAACAAGTGCAAGATCCTGACACGCTAGTAATTAAAATATATCGGGAAAAGTATGTTCTCAACCACGCAGCTCCAGAGAGACACAAATCACTGCGATGTGCAGGGGCCTGGCCCATGCCTACCGAGCCCTGTTCAACACTATTCAGTGCCCTCAAGGGGATAAAAGGCCTAAAGAGAGACCAGCAGGCACTGCGGCTATTGCAACCCTCATGACAACATTGTGGCTACTCAAGCCCCGGCAGAAGGCACTGCAGCTGAACCAGAGAACCAACTCATGCTGGTAACAGTCGCCCCTATACAGAAAAAACACTATACAAAAAAATTAGTCTGCTTCATGAGCGATGATGATGAACCAGGTTCAGCACAAGAACAGGAGGAAGAGGCAGAGCCAGGGGTGATCACCTATCACCTATCCCTGAGTGAAGTAGGAGATATGTGGAAGGATCTCAGCCATCATGCAGGTGAGTGCATCATCACCTGGCTGCTCCAATGCTTGATAATGAGGCCAGTATTTTGGAATTAGGGGGTAGAGAAGCCAAGCAGCTGCTTTCCCTGTCTAGGGAAGGGGCATTGACAAGGCAATTAGAAGACGGCACAATCCCTCAGCCTCTGGAGGCAACTTCTATCAGGTGTGAAGGAAAGGGAAGATGATGTATGTCACCCAGGCAAGTGGACCACCATGGAGAGATGTACCCAGTACATGAGGGTACAACCTGGCTGTGTTGGAGATGATTTATAACAATCTGAATGATGATTGGCTACCTACAGACCCAGATGAAGTCCAATGCACAGTGTCCATGTGGCGCAAGATTCTACAGAGTGGACCACCATCATATGCCAACTCATAGGCAATAGTGACCTGGGGTGGAGGCATAGGACACATGGTAGATGAAGTGGCTGGCCAACTCCAGCAATACGAAGAAAGAATTTCTTTCTCCCTATGGGCCTGCATCTTGACTGTGGAGGAAATGTCTTGGGACTTCCAACAATTCAAGGAATACTTGTTCTACTCCCCTCCTGTACAGGCCTGTATCTCAGCTGTTAGGAGCAGGTGCTCCCCTGCTCAAAGGACAGAATATAGAAGGTACACACCACAAGGTAACCTGTGATTTTATCTACATGACAATGGAGGGGATGTGAAATGGGATGGAAAAACTCCTTTGATTCTAGAGGCCTGCTACACTCCAACTGAAAAAGATATATTGGCAGCATATGGAGGAGTTAGACCTGCCTTGGAAGTGATCGATACTGAAGCACAGCTCCTCCTAGCGTGCTGGCTGCCAGTACTGGTGGATATTCAAAGGCAGGGTCTCTTATGCACATCATGCAACTGATGCCATGTAAAGTGAGCAGGTTTCGCTGATCACACAATGTGCTTGAATGTGGAGCCCTGGCAGCCCAGGAATCCTGGAACTGATCACAAACTGGCCAGAGGGCAAAGAGTTCAGAATGTCACCAGAAGAGGAGGTAACGTGCTGAAGAGGTCCCACCATGTAACAAAGTACCAAGTAACAGGAAATGATGTGCCTCTTCGCCGATGAGTCCTGTTTGCATTGTAGGAAAACATTGATGGTGGAAGGCTGCTGTGTGGAGTCCTACACAATAAGTCGCCAAAGCTGCTGAAGGAAAAAGTGAATCAAGTCAGTCTGCAGAGGCAAAACCATCCAACTGCCTCTAGATATTGCTGAGTGAGAAAGGTGGCCAGTGCTCTATCTCTATAATGACTCATGGGTGGTGGCAAATGCCCTTTGAGGGTGGTTACAGCATCGGAAGCAGAGCAACTGGCAGTGCAGAGGGAAACCCATCTGGGCTGCTGAATTATGGCAAGACATTGGTGCTGGGTAGAGAACTTGGTTGTGAAAGTACGTCATGTGGATGCCCACATAACCAAGAGCTGGGCCACTGGGGAACATCAAAACAACCAGCAGGTGGATTAGGCTGCCGAGGTTAAAGTATCTCAAGTAGATCTGGATTGGCAGCATAAGGACAAATTATTTTTGGCTTGGTGAACCCGTGATACCTCAGGCCATCAAAGTAGAGATGCAACGTACAGATGGGCTTGTGACCAAGGGGTGGACATGACCATGGACACTACCGCATCCATGAATGCAAAACATGTGCTGCAATTAAACCAGATAAATGGTTAAAACCTGTGGTTAAACCCTGTGGTACAAAAGGCATTGGCTGAAATATAAGTATGGGTATGCCTGGTAAATTGACTATACTACAATTCCATGCCAGGGTAAATGCCACGTGCTTACGGTGGTGGAAGCCACTACTGGATGGCTAGAAACATGCTGTGCCCCATGCCACTGGCTGTAACAGTATTCCGGGGCTCAAAAAGCAAGACTTGTGTTGACACCCCAGAGAGAATTGAGCCAGACAACGGGACTCATTTCTGAAACAACCTTATAGACACCTGGGCCAAAGTGCATGACATTGAGTGGGTATATCACATCCCCTGTCATGCACCAGCCTCTAGGAAAGTTGAACAGTACAATGGCCTGGTAAAGACTACACTGGGAGCAATGCGGGATGGGACCTTCAAACAGTGCGACGCACGCTTGGCAAACGCCAACGGGTTAGTTAACGCTAGAGGATCTGCCAGTTGAGCTGGCCCTGCCCGGTCAAAACTCCCGCGCACTGTAGAAGGGGATGAAGTCCCTGTAGCACACATGAAGAATACATCAGGGAAGGCAGTCTGGGATGGTCCTGCCTGAGGCAAAGGCAAACCCATCCACGGGATTGCTTTTGCTGAAGGACCCGGGTGCACTTCTTGGTGGGTGATGTGGGAGGATGGGAAAGACCAATGTGTACCTCAAGGGGATTTAGTTTTGTGTGAGAACAGCCAGTGCATTAAATTGTATATTAATTAATAAACACAAATCAATGAGAGATGGACTTTGAAACTGAGCGAGTGGCAGCAGTGATGGAACTCAGACTGGCTTCATCAATTAACACCCATCAATTTCCTCAAGATCAGCATCTTCGAACCACAGACCATGACCACGGCCCTCGCCTGATACACCAGCCTCGAGCTCTGGATGTGGGATGCAACAATCACAACACCACCTCTCCTGCCTTGAGACAGTTATGACAGATGGAGCCCCAGAGTCAAGGACTAAATGAACTCAACAGACGCGTTAGAGGGATGGCCTGTAGACTAAGAGAATGATATTTGGGCATATGTGTATACACCTATATACAGGACAGGTCAAGTAGTGGATCTGGGTGTGACATAGATGGTATAGAAGAAGGGGTGGATAATCTTCTGGGGTTGGCTATCATGGGGTTAATTTCCACAGCCAGGATGGCTGGACCAAACCAGCCAATGGGGTACTCGATACCATACTGATGTCCATGGTATAGAAGAAGGGGTGGATAATCTTCTGGGTTCGGCTATCATGGGGTTAATTTCCACAGCCAGGATAGCTGGACCAAACCAGCCAATGGGGTATTCTATACCATACTGATGTCATGCCTGCTATGTATAAGGCGGAGGTGGGGCCTGCAGAGGGTTTTCAGACAGCGGTGCGGCTAGTCTTGGTGTGGCATAGCGCGGTGGCGGTAAGCAGTGCATTGCGTATTACTCGCCTTATTATTGTTATTACTATTGTTTCCTCTCTGTCTGTGTGTTGTTAAAGTAAACTCTCTTTATCTTAATCCATGTGGCTTTACCTTCACTTTTTTTCCTCCTTCCCCTTCCCCCTGGGGTAAGGAAGGGTGGGCGAGCAGCTTCATGGTGATTAGTTGCCAGCTGGGTTCAAACCATGACAGAGGGTAATAGTCAAAGACCAGTATCTTCTGATTCAAGAAATCAGACAAGACACATCTATTCACTGAAAACCCTGAACAAAGTGTACACACATCTGCAGTCTTCAATAGTAGAATGATATAAACTATAGATCCTGCAAAAAAAGGGAGGTGGGCGCCAACCCTCAGTGCTACAGCCCTTTTACTTGTTTCCAGGCTACCCCAATGCTCCACAGAGGCTGACATTCATCCGTTGCCCCACTCACAGGCAGAGTGGCTCTACTGGCACTCACCACTGGCCGGTGCACATCCCAGAAAGCTCGCTCCTGGCTGTCAAGAATCTTCCTCTCTATCTTGTCTCTCTTCTTGTCAACTCTGTTGATGTTTTAGGATATTTAAAAGAAACAGCGTTAATGAAAGCATTTTAAACATGTGTCCAATTCATTTTGCCTCCCCTTCCCCCTTCAAAAAGCATCCAAAACCTAAACTCCTTTTCTTCAAAGGAACTTACTTTGCTTGTGCTTCAGCTTGCATAAAAATAAACTCCCATTTCCGAGCAAATGCTCGCTGTAGCCTGGCCAAACTTTCCTGAAAATACATTACAGTTTTAGTGGGTTAGGTTGTAAGTAATTTAGTATTTAACAGCTTTTACCTTATCTTTCCCTCCTCCCCTCACCCCCCTCAAGATGTAATACAAGTCATGATATCTGAGCCAGTAAGGTAAATATACCTCACCTATCCAATACAGAGTCTTTGCTTGACACCAAACACTAAATCTATCTACTTTCTAATGCCAACTATTTTAATTTTGAACTCCAATGGCTAGGACGGATGCTGCCTTCAGCACAACACAGGATTTCTGGAGCATTTTTAGATACTGGGTGCTGCTGAGTAATTTTGTAATAACACAAACAAACATTCTGGTTTTGAAAGTACCTAATACTGAAAGATAACAGCAGTTCTTTTCATACTCTGATCCACATGACAATTCCCATCAGTCATCTATACAAATGGCTTGCATTGAGCAATGTTGGCTGCCTATCAATTTATGTAAAGTACAATAATAAGAAGCTATCAGTATTTTGGTAGTAGAGGAATCTTCCAAGACCTCCACAGCTATCCTAATTTTTTTAAAAAGGCAGACTGTAGTTCTTCACTACTGTACAGGAAATGTATATATCCTGCAGCCTACTACTAATAATAGGAAGAAGATTTGTAAAGTCTTAGCAAAATTCTTTCCTCCAGTGATGCTGGAACAGCTTCACTGTCCGTAACAGAGATTTCCCAATATCTCCCTCCAGCTTTAATGGTAGCAGTACGCAGTGTGTTAACATGGAGAAGGCTGAGGTTCTTACCTTCCTCCAAAAAGACACCAGTTACCTTTCTGCGCTGCTTTTACTGAGACTAAGTGAAAAATTGTCTGTAAACTTCCAGACAAAAAGTGTTGCTTTAACTATATTTCTATGCATTGCAAATATTTCTCTTTGACATCCTTACTGAAAATAAAGACTTCAGAGAGTGAAGAGAAGACTTTCTAGAGTAAAGGCTCTCATGGATTGTACAGTGGAGGCGAATTTTCTAAGGCATGTAAGTATAAAATTATGCATACCCCACAGTGCAGTACACTGAAAAGCAAGCTTGTGCCAGAAGAAGCAATAGAGTGTGTCAGCATGGTGCTGCAGCTGGAGTATTTGGCACGTTGAGAGGCCTGGCTGACTATCATGCTATCATGTCACGGTAGCACAGCTGGACAGCTTTCAGCGCAGAGGCAGAGCTGTTCATGAATTCTGAGTTGACATTTTCATGAAAAATTCAGGAACTTTTTGGGGCATAGGGATGGAATTCAAGACATCTGTCTCCTGGCAAGTGCCATCCTGACTAGCTAATCAAATTCTCTCTTTTTCTGGCTTTTCCTGGCCCCAGTTATCTTACCTTGCCTGGGGCACAGCACAACTTCCAGGGAGCGGTAAGTGCTCTAGTCTGACCCTCTTTGTTCCTTGTCTAACAGATGGGAAAAGGGCTTAAGCACCAGCATGAGTAAGATTTGTATTTTTACAGCTACCAAGTGCTTTTGAAAATGTGGCCAGAGATCCTTCATTCAGACCTTATATGGTGTAAAATACAATTGATTTCAAACACTTGTGAACAGTTACTCCTGTAAGTAAAGCAGAGTAAGATTAGAGATGGACCAAAATCTCAATGTTTGCCCACCTAGCCATCCTTATAGTCTCTCAAACAGCATTTACGCCTACTGAGCACTGTCAGACCCACATGCTGACAAAGGCGGATAACTAACAAATTTTCACATATAATGTCTATAGTTCTCATGATTTCCCATGCTCATTATGCCCAGCAGAGAAATTTACTTTTCCCCAGGTACTCACAGCTTCATAGTCTGCTAACTCTAGCCTTGCTTTGTTTTGCATTGTCCGCTTGCACAGGTAAACGGCTGGAACAGAATAAAATAACACAGAATTTGGTACTATCTCACGAACACAGCAGACTGGAAATCTAGAGGCTTCGTCTCTGTTTTACTACTAGCTTTTTTTATTTTGATTTCTCTCTCCATTCTAATAAGCTTTAAACATGGGATTAAAGCGACCAGTATAGCAACTAAAATAATGGGTCAGAGAGTCATTAAGTAATTATAAAATCTGCTTTATACAGCAGACATCCTATACAAAATACATGAGATACTTGGGGTGAGGTTCTTTAATAGCAGGGAACTAGCACGTTAAAGAAAAAATGGCAAAAATGTTTTTTAAACGGTATGTGTATAACTCATAATGCGTAAGACTTTTATTAGGAGCTGCTGCTATATTAGTCACATAGGTTTTTAAGAATGTCTATATATGGTTTTATTTATTTTTACTTTAAAATTACAAATCACAAAATTTCAAGGTAAGAAGATTTTAGATAAAAATTAATTCCATATGGAACTCAAGTCTTGTACAGATTAGTCTGTTATAACCAATATTTAAAACAGGAAATAATGTGAGACCAAAAAAATGAAAGAAGTGTTATCATGTGTCGGATATAATCACAAAACTCATTCTTTCATTTATTTTCTACATCCAAAATCCTTCAGCAGAGCTGTTTTGACTTCACCCCATTCAGACAGAGCAGAATCCTAACTACTAAAATGAAATACTGACAGCTAAATTCTGAAAGGATGCAAGGTTGAACATGAAACTTAAGATTGCATAAACAGCACAGTGGTTTGCATCATGTTGCTTGATCCTGAATTCTTTATGCACTTTGTTACCCTTAAATCAAGTACATTTTGAATAGATTTTATTGAGCAACAGATACTTCAACTGATTATTGTACAGCTTCCCCCATCAGTAAGACAATGAGTGCAGCACAACTCCTTATTGTGCAGGATTTACCCACTTCATTACTTCAGAGCACCTTCTCATTTGTGAGATGGAAGAACCTTTTTCATTAGTGCAGGTAAGAAAATCTTAACTATCTGTGGTCTCTACGATCAGCAAGAAAAGCCCATATTTACTGGTTGTGGTTTGGAATATTCCTGCTTCCTGGCTGCCAGCCTGTCCATTATAGGAGCAAAGAGGAATAACTTCACATAAGAACCTAACTCTTGCAATCACTAGGAAGAAGGAAGTGCTCATCTCTATAGCTTTGATTTTTAAGGTAGTCAATCCAATTATATTTCACAATTCCATGGAAACATTTATTTCTGACAAGTCACCTGCACATGCATTCAAATCCACTGCAGTGGATGCTATTTTAGTGGAACTGATGACAAGCACTTCTAATAACTCCAGCTGCAGTTACAGGTGTTTGTTGATGTAAAATGAATTCTATTTCAATGCATTCTCTGTCTTTCTTCTCCCTCATTGTCTATGTGTTATCTGGTCTATTTTCTTTCATACTTTTTCACTTTCCAATCCCATAAGAAACCATGGTCTCTTTCTCTCTTATATATATTACATATTCCCATATCCCCTCTGGTTCCAAAGCAATTTCTGTGTCTATAAAATCTACAAATACAGATACAAATCCACGTCACGCACCAAGTACAGCAGACAAACCGTTTCTGTAGTCTCAGTTTCCATGCATTTTAATATAAGTATAAACCTACACTAATGCATTGGCCTGCATGCTGAAACATCACAAAAAGGAGGAGATGAATTCTGGACCCTTTGTACCTAGGTTGCTTCCACAGTCAGTACAGTGTTAAAAGAACACTGAGATAAGAGCTGTTCTTCATCATTTAGCTCCTTTTACAGTGAAGGATTTTCCTTTTTTCCTTCAAAATCAGTTATTTCATCAAACAAGAAAAAAAAAACCTCCTAAGCCCCTTGAAAATATTAGCAATAAAATACATATTTAACAGAAATGTGTGGACACTTCTGAGAATTCCAGGGGTCAAATTTTGTCTAGTCCAACCAGTCTAATAGCATCTGAACAGAAACAAAGCAAACTCCTTGTTCTCTGCACTTAAGCCCTTGTAAACCACATTCTCATGGACCCTCTACAGGCACATTTAGTTAGCTTAGCACCTCCTCGACTCCATTGTGGGTATATTTTGGGATTAACATCTCCTGCTACCTCCAACAAAAATCATTGCTGCAGAGGTGGCTGACTATTCATCTTTTTGTCAGGATAGATTTTAACAAAAAAGTATCTTCAGATCACAGATTTTTCAACATTGGCAAAATAATCACCAGGTCATCAGGAGCAAGAAAGAGGAATTATTTGCCGTACTATTGATCTAAGACTGCGTATAAGAAAACGCGAGTCGTCACTGCGTGACTGTACTGCTGTATTTTCCCTTTATGCTCCAATTCCATAGCAAATAGTCCATATAAAAATGTTTGGTTTTCATTGTGAGCTTTCCTTAGCCAAGACTCAAAAAATTATGTTCGTCCCTCAGACCTTTATTCTCTGGAATATCCAGGTCCCCTCCCCTTTCAGAGCCTAAAGGTTATAATACCTGTGTCTTGGATTCTTCACATCAGAAATGTTTTTTATGTGCCAGTGTAGGAAGGGCAGAATATGCCCGAGAAAGATTTAGTTATTTGGGAAATACAACATATCCTCTAGTGTGGAAGAAAATAGTCCTGAAGGACATTACAACTCTTTGACTCAATTTACTGCCATTGCTATGTGCTAACAATTATATACTCATTATAGAAGTGCATGTCTGAGGAGCTATTTAAGACCTAATTGTAGTCACATGAGAAGTTGGCCGCAGCTCAAAAATTTGAGTTCACCAGTTGTCTTGTTGTCATATTCTTTGGCTTTCCTGTAACGAAATTCACTAGCACATTGGAAAGCAAGAAGAATGTGAAAAAAATTGCTCTTATTTTAAGTGAGAACATTTGAAGACACAGAGAAATGAGTTTTTGTTCTTCTGACTTTTATAGCAATGAGATCAGAAATAAGGATTTGCAGGTATTGCTCCTTTTCCACATCAAAACATGTGTGAAATAACTACATGTGTCCCTTAGCCTGACCTTGAGTTATCTGGAGAGTATGTCAGTGATTTTCCCTCTCAAAGCAGAGTCTTGAGCTCTCAACACTGCAGAGAATGACAGCGTCTGCTTTTCTAACCCCATGGTTTGTACAAGTTGACAGTGGTTTTACAGCTTCATACAGAACTACTGTCAGAAGGGTCTCCACCTCAAAGCTCCTCAATTTCTCTATTTATCCACCTTCCAAGCGTCCTGGTCAAGGCCCTCGGTACACCAAGGAGTTGTAATTGCCCTGAGCAGCCCATCCAGGGTCGCCAGTAGCCCAGCTAGTTCCCCTGGCCCCAGCTTGAGCTGTTTTAGACAGCCCTCTAACCAGTCCTGTAATCTGCTAATGCTGCCCTGCCTTTCTGGCTTGATCGGGGACTTTCCTGGTCACTGGAGACGTTGTGGGTGAGGACATTGCCCCTGCCTGCACTGTTGCTACCCTCAGATCTTGCTTACGCTCCTTTACAGAGCTGCCCACACTTGCTGCTCCTTGAAAAGGGTGATGAAAAATGCTTAATATATGGATGAATGATACGCAAGGAACAGGGGCTGATTAATAACCTCAATTTGCTAAATACGGACTGTCACATACACTCTTATTTTTAGAGCCAGTGTATTCTGATGAATTTTGCAATCAACGTAATTGCCTCCACTAAAGTGAATTATATATTAGATGCTATAGCTTGTGCTTTAGAAGTGACTGATTATCATAAGAAAACAGATTTGCCAGTAATTTTAAAGGCTATATTAATACACAACATTTTATAATGACAGTCAGTGATGTTTATAAATGGGCACGTGAACCACAAACCAGGACTAAAACACACTTCAGCATCTGCACAATAAATACAGACTCCTGAAAATTCTGTTCAGGCATTCACAAAACACGGGCTTAAAGTGAGACTGCAAAGGGTCTAGTGAGAGTTGCATGAAGAGGGTGTCTGGGTCTCCTTCTTGCAAGTTTTTAAACAGTTTTAAACCAAAAGAACCCATTTTCATGGTTAGATACCTTTGTTTCCTATTCTCAATGGCTCATTTGTACTTGAAAGCTCCTAAGAAACCTCTGTAGATATTTTCTTTAAATAATATCATAGAGATAACAACAGTTTTCATTCTAGAATCAAGAAACTGGACTGAGTACACATTATATTACGCACACTTACTGAAAAAGACCCAAGAGTTTTTATCCAAGAGTTAAACTGGGGAATTTAAGCCTGTTGCTAAATAGGGGCTAAATCTTCCCTCTCACCACAGCAGAGAAAAAGCCACAGCTAAATTCAGTATGTAGATTCAAAGTACAACTGGGCCTCTGAAGACCATGGATAATGCCACCTACACATCCGCCACCATGTACACAAACTTAAACTCCTTACATAACTGTCCCAGTGCCAGTGGTGTTACAGCTTGATTATAGCCCCCGATGGTGGGAGTAACATTCAGTGAACGCTCATTATCTCCACCGAGGCCAGATTAAATTTATACTGTGAGTCAAAATTCTGATTTCAGAGTCAGTGCATATATGCCTAGTCAGTATTTAAAGGGCAAAGAAAATAGAGGGTACTGCAAGGTCTACAGGCTACAAAGTGCTCTGCGGGCAGACAGGAGCTTTCCCTCCTTATGTGAGTGCCCATGTAAAATGGAGAATTACAAGACAATTGACACAGAACATTACTGCAGGACATAGAAAATGAAATCAACTATCTTATTTAAACACTGGGATTTCTAGGGCTATTTTTATTTAGTATTTATACCATCTTTAGGTCACCTCTGCATTTACTCAATAAAAAGATAGTTTTTGCTCTTTGCAACAGCTATTGAGTTTCACTTAGTCTTAGCAAAAAGATGACACTTTGAGGTGGACAAATGGGTCACCATTTGTCACCATAGCCTCCTGTAGCTATACAAGAACTACACTCTTCAGTAAATGCTAATAACATATAAGTGAGAAGGAAGACCATGATAGCCTATGTGCACTGAATTGCCAAAAATGTAACTTCTGAAACACTCCTCCCTTTCTCTACTTTTTACTCTTCGATCACACTATCTCTATAACATTTAAGGAATCAAATTCGATTATACGTTTAGATGGGTAGAGGATTACATAATCCAAGGACAAGAAAGAAACCAAATTTCAAACTGCCAGAGAGCTCAAGAATTAGAAAAGGCATATTCATCTTCAACACACAAAAGTCCCTAGATGACATTGCCCTTGGAAAGTCCTGCAGGGTGACAGAAAAGGGTACAGAAGAGAGGTCACCCAACTTACACAAACTATAGGATCAGATAAAGAATATCCTGTCATCAAATCTAACTTAAAATTGCACCCATTGAATTATTTCTTATTCTTGATGTTATCATAACGCTTTCAATTTGAATGCAAGAATTTAACACTCTGCTTTGGCGCTGAAGATAAAGCTCTCTACCTCTTCTGAAGGCTCTCAGATTTAACGGTGACTCAAATGCACTTGCCAAAAGGCTTCTAAAAAGAGGAAGTGTATCAAATCCAAATACACCTATTTCGTATAGAAAACACTAATGGCATGTGCAATCCAAGGGAAGGCTGAAGATGTCAGAAGACTAAGAATATTTTCTGATCTGCAAAAATCAGCTACAGGGGTGGCATCAGAAGGTGGCCGTTACTTGACAAAGTGGGCAATTACTCAGTCTCCACCTGGCAAAAAGCTATCAGTGGCAAGACAGTGCATGTCTACAGAAAAGGGGATTTGTTGTCACTGATCCCTTCATGGCATGGAAGCTCTAATTTCCATACTGACAATGAAACCTATTTAGTTTACTCAACACGTTAATTTGAAAGCAATTCTGAATTTTAAGTTTCTAAATCCCAGAACTTACTCAGATAAGAAATTTTATCTCTATTTATAGGTGACCTAGATGTAAATTATCAACGCTTTTATAGTAATGCTGCAGAAAACAATACTTGGGTCTGCTACTTTTTCATACACATGCATACAAATGCATTGACCAAACATGTTTTCCATGCTTCATATGTTATGGAAATAAGTTACACGTTCATGGAAAGTAAAACTGAGGCAAGTACAAAACTCTGAAGTAGCGAGCTGACTGGAAAGTATTTTCAGACGGTGTCTCCTGCTTACAAAATCTTCTTGCTGCGGTGGTTTGTCAATGTCAGAAATAGCAAGGATCAGAACAAAATTCAGGACGCGTTTGTTGAGGTGAGACTTTCTTTTCATCATTTATATGACAGAGATATCTCCTAATGAGTGAATTATGTAGCTCAGCAGAGGAATATAATGGGACACAAATTTAGAGTGGAAAAAAAACTTCCAGGCCACCTCTTCCATCTTTCTGCTAATGCAAGTCTCTTTCCTAAAGTTCATTTGATTTGGTTCTGCTCAGATTAAATTTTATGCATAGTAAGCATTGGCCCCAGCCACATTTTCTTGAGGGACTATTCTCCTTGATAGGCTGTACTCCTCACTTGGTCCTGCCACCAGCATCTTAGTCATTATATCCTGTATATGTAATTTCTCAAAGCAAAGTCACTCGCTTGATGAGCCACAATCCAATCTTACCAACAATTTAGAACATAACTTGAGTCTGGTGGAAAGAGTCTGTTTCTTACTACATCTAAGAACCCAGCAAATTTTGAGTCACTTTGAGACAGGTCCTTAAAGGAGGGATCTCAATTAAGGATCCAAGAGGATTGCTTGCAGTAGTCATGGAATGGACAACGGAAAATTACTGGGAAACAGGAACAGGGCATTCAAGATTACAGAACGGCAGAGCTCTCCAGAAACTATTTATACTATATTGGTAAATTTCTCCTCATTCTCATGGCATAAAATTTAACAAATATATTTTTATTCATATCTGACAATTTATATCAAAGAAAATGCCACTCTGCTACCAGTTTTGCCCCAAGCTACTGACTCATATTTATGGATTGATCTCCAGAGATGCTGAGCACATGCAGTTTTCCAGCAGAGTTCAGGTCAGCAATAGGACTTAATATTTCTCAAACCCAAATTGCTTACTAATAAGCTGTTGCCAAGGGAATCCTGCCGGAGTATTTGGGCAAAGGAAGTATATAACGCATCCTCTGTACTGTTCTCCTTCTGGCCAGTTACTCTATGGAACAGTGTGCAGTAAGATGAATGAGAGTGAAAATTCCTGAACTAATAAATTTCCATAGAGGGATCTGAAGTTCGGCACATAAAATAAGTAGGCAACAAACTCTAGAGAGAAAATTATATTGTGCTAGGTTTGTGCCCCGCGGGGTTTTGGCAGTGGGGGAAGGGCTGCTGGCACAACCCCTGTAAGAAGCTTCCCAAAAAGCTCCCCCTGGCTCCAATTTGGCCCTGCCTCTGGCCAAGGCTGAGCCAATCAGCACCTCTGTGAATAAACATATCTAAGAACGGAACCTGGTCTGGCAAAAGCCTTTATTTTGGGAGATCTCTCTTGTTTTGGAGGGGTGTAGAACAGAGGAAGAGATGCAATTGTGTGGTCATCCAGGTTAGTGTGAAAGGGTGAGTGAGAGACACTCTGAAGCAGCCATTTCCCTCTGGCCACAGTGAGCTGGCAGGCTGTATGCAGACCATGGAGAAGCCCATGCTGGAGAAGGGGCCTTGCAGTCCTCAGAGATCACCGGTGGAGAGGTAGATCCTCAGAATCTGTGGTGGAGCAGTTTGTTGCTGGGAGAACTGCTGCCAGTAGAAGACTCCCATGCTAGTTGGTGAAGTTCATGGAGGACTGTCTCTTGTGGAAGGATGCCATGTTGCCACAAGGGAGAACTGTGAAGAGTGTTTCCCTTGAAGAAGAAAGAGTGGCAGAAGCATTGTGGAGCAAACTGGGACTAACCACGATCCCCAGCCTTTGCTCACCCACCACGTGCCATGTTATGGGAAGGAGGTAGCAAAGCTGGTCCCAGGAGGTAGCAAAGATTTCCTGGGTAAGGGAAAAGGTGTATTTAAGATCTTTTTATTTTTTTCCTTTTGTTTGGTAGTGATTTTGTTGTTTAAATTAAATTGATTTTGTTTCGCTAAATCAAGCCTGTCTTTTGCCCATAGCCATAACTGGCAAGTGAGTCCTCCCTGTACTTTGTCTTGACCCTTTCTCCTACTGGAGTGAGAGAGCAGCTGCCTGGTGCTTGCTTGCCAGCTGGGTATAAACGTACATGAAAATTTTCAATATGTGAAAAACATGATGCATGAGTGCAATTACTTTTTGTGCATTTTAGCATGACTGCATGTTTGGCAGAGGAGAGGCAGATGAGCCAGGTGTGATGTTTTGCGTTCAGAACAGAGCAGCAGAGGCTGAAGAGAGAGGACTCTGTCAGTTCACTCTTAAGCAATAAGAAGGTATCATTAGGAGAGAAACTTTGTATGGACTGACTTGCTCACTGATTATCAAGAAAATTTAGGAAGGACAGATTTTTTCATTCATAAAAATGCTGGAGAACAACAAATATGAGACAACACCTTTCACACAGCAAAATGAGATTATTTCCTTATTTTACTGTAACTCAGACTGGACAAGAGAGTCATGGATATCTACAGAACTGGCACACAAGTTTACAGGCAGCCCTTATCCAGGCAGGAAGCTTACACTTTTAAAGGAAGTAATTAATTAAGGCATTTTTTTCCCCCCTGTAAGTGCTTTAATTTCCTGGAAGATTGCCTTTACAGTACCTATTTTTACCTGGAAGGCTACTGAAAATATGTACATTTTCAAAACTTGTCCTTCTTCACAGCAGTAGAATTTAATGATTTGCTTTGAATATTAGAAAAATAGTCCTATTTATCATATTTTATGGATCATACGGTCATGTGCTCTAAAACTCATGCTGCATTATCAGTTATTTACTGTGTTGTCCATAACCTACCATGATTCTGCAATCCCCCTCCATTTTTAACTTATTTGTGAGAAATGCACAAAAAATACACACTTGGTACAGCATGCTCTTGCAACTATATCAACGCAGTTGATTGTTGATGTCTTGTATTAGTCCAAACTTCCTTAACACTGTAAGTGACTGAGGCACTATCAAAATTTTATTCTGCCTCTCTTTTGAACACACTTCTTTTTTTAATATGCAGTTAACTATGAAAAAAGGTCTGTATTGTCACAGGCACGTTTGAGTCCAACCGTCAACAAAAGGGCACTAGAAAAAATGAGTAAAAGTTACTACTTATTCTTCTTCACATCTTATATGTCTGAAATTCTTACAAACCTCTTACATTGTCACAACTATGTTCATTTGTTTCCTTAGGCTTGAGCTTTACAAACACAAAAATAATCGCTATTTTCTTGTGAAGAGAATTTTTCCCTATTCTTTCCTATTTCTTATTTACCTCATTTTAAAAAGAAAGCAGTGAGGAAGTGAGTTCCTCAAATTTGCAACATCTGTGAGTCACTAAACCTCCAAGAGAACCTGACAGGTCCCATGAGAAATGAGGCCAAATGCATATGGATTAATAATTTCATATGCAGCATTTTTTCCCCTTTCTGAGATGCAATGGACTTACCAAGTCTCAATATTTAATTAATTCTGAATGACATGAACTGTTTTTAATCCGCCAGAAAAAAAGTTCTGTCAGTTACAAAATTTGTAAGAAAAGAGAAGATACTATAGGCCGGTTGCATGCTCAGCCATTAGCTGTGCTCACTTCTTCTGAACTGAGATCCAATTCTATTTGTCACAAAACCAAATCATAATTCAGAAACATGACTTAACTCACAGGAAATACAAAGTGATTCACACTACAGTGACAATACCACTGCTAACAATGTGCACGCCTCAGTAGGGTTCTACACAGATCAACATGTCCCACATGGGTGTACTCTAAGACAAACGTCATCAAAACAGGTATCTCCAAGACACGGAATCTAAGAACCTGCCTTTAAAAAAAAAATTGCAATTTGAAGCATCTTTATTGAGATCTCTCATAGCATGATTTTCAAGAAAAAGGGAGGGAAATTTTCAGCACTTTTTGAAAATTAACAGTTTCTTAGTAACCTCAGAATGATCAGATGGTCAATATTTTGATAGCTACAGTCAAAACCAAAGGTTACATGATTCCACTTTGACATGCAATAAAATTATACAAGCCCTCTTTTTGCCACCAAGACAGCACTGCACTATAAGTTTATTATGCAAATGGGTCTGCAGCTTCTTGACATTTTGGAAGATTCTGTTTTCATGACTTTTCTCTTCAAATAAGTCTTTTTAAATGAAAATCGTTGTTATTACAAGCTCATGTGGAACAATAAATTGTATTTTAGAGAAGATACTAATATATTATACGAAAACTATTAGTTTCTGAGTTAGTTCTGGTAATAAACTAGCACATGAAGTATCTCAATCTCATTTAATTTCTAGTTTAAGATTAATTATTTTCCTGGCAGTATGCTACATTCTGGACAGCAGCCCAGCTATGGGTGAGTAATGGTAAATGGTTGGGAGTAATTTTTAAATTAAAATAAAATTGTAGTATGTTTTCAAAGACTTGTAAAATTAGGTCAATGCCAAAGCAAGTGGTTTGCTATGTTAACAACTTTGGTAAAGGAATATTATGAAGCCTACTTCTCGGTGACCTTGAGAAACTCAAAATGCCTGCCGTGGTTATTAGTGTTAGGAGGTGGAGTTTCAAGCTTGCTCAGAACGAGTCCATGAAAATGGAAGCACTGCACAGCACCATCATACGTGATGAGTACAAAATTCATTTGCATATGTGTAATAACATGAATTTTATTTATTGTATTTTCTAGAGAGTAACAGAATTACTGTGAAAATCTGCAGACTTCTTTGGAGTGTTTTGAGGTGGAATTTATCCTTTAATATCCTCAAACTGTTTAAACCCTGCTTTAGATTTATTTTGGATTCTTGAATATTATGGGGGGTTTTATATTATAATTTTTTTGTATTCTCCCGCTGACAATTGTTTATAGTAGTTATGTGATCATTTTTCCAAGCAGCTGTATTCGGTTCTCCCCTTATCTGCACTCTCTTTATAGTCATAGAACGGTATTCAAAAAAAATCCTCACGCAAGAAGGCAAATGCCAATTTTTGAGACTGGTAAGATGCTAACCTAAGAAGAATGCTATTGAAAAGTAGTCTTAAAAAATTATTTGCCTTCAAAACCTCTAGCATTAGCCAATTCTGGTGACACATGGCCACCTTAGGTGGAGCTAGTGCAATGCTCTGACCCTGCTGCATGGGGGAGCTGCGGGTGGGTGTCTACAGGCTCACACCGATGTCTCATGACTCAGAAGGAGCAATGAAATGGCAGGGTTGGGCCTTTCCCTTCCTTCACCCCTCTGCAACAGAGGAGCTTAAATTCACCAACTGGAACATATTTTACAGGTCTTATATTTAAATCTCAAAAGCTCTCAAATAAATACATTTACTTACTGTTCAATAAAGATGCCTCCCTATATGATGAAGAAACTGATCTCAAGTTTAATTCTCTATTTCTGGCAGGCAAAGATTTCTATTTACTGACTAAGGTATGCAATTCATTGCACAATCCAGTGATCAACTGTGACTAGGAGATTTGTGTCTCCTAATTTAGATTAAAGGATATTGATAGAAATTTTCTCAGCCAATTTGCAGGTTCGGACCTGTCAAGCATATACTTATTTATTAAAATCCCCATGGTAATGCAATACACATTACAGCTGAACAACTCAATGTCTCTTAAAACCACAGTAAATTACTTTCTGATCTTTAACATATCAGGAGACTGTCCCGAAATGGCCCTCTGAGAAAAGCAAGTAACACTTTCAAGGAAAAGAAAAAACATTGTAAGAAGTGATAAACCAAGCAAGTCTCCCTCAGTGACTAATTTCCGCATATGGAGAGGCTAACAACCAGGAGTGGTATGAATTACTGCTCCTTTGTAGCTTGCAATAACTACTTGCTGGACATTTTAAAATCTCAGTGTTTGAAAGAAAGATGAACATTTTTCTCCTTCTATAGGATGAGGAAACTGTCACTGTTTTCAAACTCTACCTTGAAGGCACTCAGCGCTGCTGAGAGTCTCAGCTTGAAATTGTTTTATTTAAAATTAAACTGCGTCTGCTGTGGAAAGGAAGGAAGCATCTATTGGAACCATCTATCCCTGCGGTCTTCAGCTCCCAAGGGGTGAGACTGAATCCATGTTGCAAGTGAACACGCATCTAAATTTCCAAAAAGCTGTAAAAAGAGGCTTTCAAAGTTTGCATTTTTTAAAAGGTAAGCTCTCATGTACATGCCTAGTTACCTAAATAAGCGACCTGGTCTTCACATGCTGAGTACTTACAGTCTGGATTAGCATGAACAGGAGACTGCTCATAGATAATCCGTTTTCTTTAAAAAGTAGGTCACTATTGGTGTACAGAGGCACCTAATTTTGGTTATAATTTTAATTTTTTTTAATTACTTTATTACCTACTATCTTCAGATTTTCCTCTCTAAGCACACATCAGTGATTACAATGTGTAATTTATTAAACCAGCAAATAAACAAGGTATTTTCTAATACAGTTCATATTAGAACAATATTAGTTTCCATAGTAAATAATTTTCTACACAGCGTATATCAGAAATAAGAGATCTAAACTAGGCACGTGTTTGGCTCTCAATCTGAGAGTAAGTATTGCACAACCATCAATAAAGTGTCCTCTGCATCACTGAGACTTCTTCACTGTAAATAATTACACTTTCCTGGAGCAACAGAAGATGTAAATGGCAAGGTAGGCTTTGATGAATTTTGAGGATTTGGCATTTTTTCCTTCAGATCAACTCCAAATCTGACTTTAATAAACTCCTAATACATTTTGAAAAAGGTAACAACACATTCATTTCAATATCAGTAATTTTTGCACAGGAATTACATGACATATTTTTAACAGTGGGGTAATTAAACAAGACAGACTGCAATGATGTGTTCATTTATATAATACATAATTCCCAAAAGAAATAGGAAAGATTTCTACACTGACCATAGTCTGTGTTTTCCGGCTCCCAACAATTTGATGGCCAAAAATAGGGTGTCTATAGACAAAACAAAGAAGTAGGGAACTCAAGTTAGACAAGGCAAGTATTATACAGTTCTTGGATTGATACTGGTTTTCTGAGTCCATTAACATAGTAGATCTATTGTATTTTTAACCTGAAAGTTTTGAAATAGGCATCAAAACAGAAGATAACTTTTGTATGCTTGTTCATTGCACCAGTGACAGAATGGCATCGGAAG
>NW_010425203.1:68905-76995 GCF_000710305.1 Buceros rhinoceros silvestris
GGAAGAGAAGAACAAAGCGTTCTTTTTATTCTTAAGGGAACAAAACCCACAATGATAGGTGGTGAGGTTGCCTTTTTCATCTCGCCTAGCAACATACCTCTCACACATCCTGAAGAGCTAGTTTCAGAAGGTGAAAAGACAGAAGATACTCTGGGGTACATTCAGTTCTTGATTTTGGAGATTTTTTGTTACTAATTTTTGTATTTTAATATTCAATACTCTTTCCTAGGAGTTATTTGTTAAAAAATGCCACTAAACGCAACCTGTTTTGACAAAGTTATCAAAGCTCTTTTCATTTGTTGAAGTCTATTTTCTTCTCATTGTTCTCAGCAGTTGAGATTTGAAATGTGATTTTTTTTTCTGATGGAAAGCCAATAAAAGTGTCAATAACTAGTTCAATGCTATGCTTATTAAAACCATGCTAAGTGTTTTGTTAAAATAATTCATTGTATGAAATGAAGAATATACAACCACATAGGCATTTTTCATACAAATAACTTGATTTTTAAAATGACAAGTTTTTGTTAAAATGAAAAGGATTATAGTATTTTACATAACATATTCATACATACACCCATACAGACACATACAGAGAATTATATATTATTTGACCTGTTGAATTAGCCTCATTAAATATGTGGACTGGTCTGAGAGGTACTTCAAAGCACAGGTGCTTCCTTAGGAAAATATTCTGCTTTACTCTCTGTTTCTTACTGGTTTTTCTCAAAGATCTCCCAGCTGCAAAAATGGAAGCCTCTTCCCTCAAAATTGTTTTAATGTTAATCTGGAAACCAACAGGGCTGAAGGGTGACACATTCACACCAACCGTGAGTTAAATGCATATTGTGAAAAATCTCTGTATTGTAACAACGACCCTCAACTTTAACAGGAGCAATTTGGAACTTGTTATTTATCAAGCAACAGCAGTGAGTTAAAGGGTGAAAAAGAAACTATCACACACTAAATTCGAATGCTGAGATGTGTTTCTTGTAAGATGCTTTGTGCTCTGTAATGGAGCAGCAATAAGTTACTCTCCTATCAGATATACCTTCGCAGTGCCACTGAAATCAAAGTGACCTACATAAGCATGAATGGAAAGAACAGGAACCCCTAAACAGTGAATGGCCAGCACTCAGCAAATCCTGCAGAAGCAAGCTATAAAAACAATTTTTAAATGTCAACCGCATAAAGCATAAAGTCACCATCATTTAAATACAGTTTTCAAAACTGGGGATGGAGAACAATCCTTCCTTAGAGGCATGAAGTGTATCTTGGAAGAGACCCAAGAAGAAAAGCACAACTACATCATTCTCCTGCTAACGGTAATTTTAACCTCTGTTTACAGGTTCAAGCTGAGCTTCTGGAAAAACGATGCGGTAAGGGTTACTAAATACGTGGAAACCCTACTCACTCAGGCAGTTCCTGAGTTGAAACTGTCTGGGGCTCAGATTATATTTAGTGGGGACTAGCAGTTTTTGTGGAGGTCCTCTGTTTCTTTACAGATCCCCTCTTTCTCCAGCTGAAGAAAGGTGCAGGAAAAGAGCCCTTTCAAAAGTAAAGGGCAGAGTTTCTTCTAATTGTGGGTATATTTCCTGCCAATTCCATATTAAAACTTCATATACATACTTAAGATTTCTCTTGACAAATTACATTCCAGCTAAGATCAAAAAATAAATTCTGTCTTCTGATTTTGAGTAAATCCCAAAACTTCTTTTGGCATTCATTTCACATCAGGCTATGAGGAAATGCTATATACTCACAACTATATGTTTATGATGTAAGAGGAGAACTCTGTTGTGTTGTACATAAAGGAAAACCTACCCCCTGCCAGCATGAATTACGCAAGAAATAGTTATGAGAGGCTCTCAGAGAGACTGCATCAATCTGAATATATTCTTGCTTTCCAAAGCTGAATAAAACTTTCAAGGGAACAGACAAAATAATTTCTGTGCTATTGGAGAATACCTCACCAAGATTTTGTAGCTGTGTAGTATTTCAAGTGAAAGTGACTGCAGGATGAGACTGGTATTCTGCAAAGACAAGCGCAGCAGCATAAGGGCCAGCAGGCTCAGAGAACAAGCAGAGGACATCTCTCAGGAAAGTAAACCGAGGAACAAAGAGATGGAAGGAAGATGGCAGTTATCAAAAGAGAAGGTACTCAATGTCCAAGTACCTTTAGAGAAAAAGTCTAGTGCCAGCCCAGTGTAACCACACTAGCAATTCTCCAATCAAATAAACATGAAAAAGAGATCATGGAAAAAGCATAATGCATGTGCTAAGGATGAGTCTCAGCCTCCCTGGGCAACATGTCTCTAGAGATATAAGCAGAAAAGTAAAACCAGAACTTACCAAGCAAAGTACTTGATAAGCCATTATAAAAGATCTCAATAACATATTACAAGTTCAGCCAAAAAGAAAGCCCAGCAAAAGGCAAACGTTACAGCGTGAGAAAGGAGTTCAGATAACAGTACAGAAGATAATTAAATGCCTTCCTTGTCTGAGCCTCCAGAAGGAGGGAGACTGCAGTCAGATAAAGCTCTTTCTGCCCAGGGAATGGCATGCTGCCATGAGCTCTCCTTGCTGATGCTCTGAACTGGGCAGGCAAAACATGCCTCTGAACTGCAAGCTGTGACCCTGCCAGCGTGGTTCTCAGCTGCAGTTAGTGGGACCTGCTGAGAAGCACAGCTCATCAGTTCAAGCACTGCAGTGTGGCCAGAGCTGGCCTCCAGCTAGCTGGCTCCCAGTGGGAACAAAATTCAAGTCTGGCTGCAAGCAGCTCTGCAAACATGCCCCAAATTAATTTTGACATGAAGATAAGACTACAGAGCAAAGTACAGGAAAATAAAGAAAAACAGGAATAGAAATACTTATATGAGGTCCGAGGGTTCAGGTTAGAGGCCTGATAAAAATCAGCACAGAAAGCTTAAGGAATTATTGCATTTCCATGTGGGTAAACTAGGTTTATTTGTGGAAAACAAAAAAGCCTCACCAAACTGAAGAACAACTCCTGGTTCCTCAGCACTGTGAGCTACATGCATGTGTAAACATTATAAAGAAAACTTTGCTCTGTTTGTTAATTTTCTTTCTCCTCTAACTCTCTGTAGCATGTAGCATCTAACTGGCAGGAATTATCAAAAGTATTGGATTATCTATGCACGATGTTTAAAGGGGTGCAAGTTACCTGAAGGGCAAAATAATTAAAAAGTCAAGTAACCTTTGAAACATAAAGCAGAGGAGCCTCAGAAGACCACAGCAAGGGGAGGATCTACATTTTACAGAAAAGGGGAAAAGCTGAAAATTTCTGTATTTTAATCTTCCTAAACCTAGTGTCTACTTTACAATTGCAATACACTGTCCCTTTCTGAATACTTAACAGCTAAAGTTACTAAAATCTGGATTTTTCAAAAGCCCCTACTAGATGAGAAATAAAGAGTAGATGCTATCTATTTTAACCATGGCAAAGCGCTACATGACTTTCTTACTAGCAAGTAAAGAAGTATGGCATCACCATAAGATATGTGGACAAAAGCAGCACAGCTGCTGAACAGTTGTAGTCAAAGAGTAGGTAACCACTGTTTACTTTCAAAGCAGGAAATACACTGGTGAGTACAGAAACAAAGAAAATTCTGCTAAAACCCAGCACATAAAATAGTGGTAAGGGATAGGATTAAGGCTTAAACAGAAACAAAGTCTAAAAAAATCAAGAAAAATATTTTTAGAAACCTAGAAACTGAAAATGAAACATGATAATAAAATCAGTTTCTGATTAAAGGATTTTTGCAATGCTGTGACTCTATGGAAAAATCCATCACCAAT
This sequence comes from Buceros rhinoceros silvestris, assembly GCF_000710305.1. Lineage (NCBI taxonomy): Eukaryota > Metazoa > Chordata > Aves > Bucerotiformes > Bucerotidae > Buceros > Buceros rhinoceros. The sequence goes on from NW_010425203.1 coordinate 72,722, forward strand.
TATCTTGTGTATAGTTAAAATGACTGATGTTTTCCTACAGTTGTATTCCACATTTTCTTGCCTTTTTTTTTTTTTTTGGTATTAACAGTCATAAAGTTCCGGTCTTAATCTACCTTCTTACCCTGTGTCATGCACACAGGATAAACTGGAATACCCCTTGATAAACTGTAGCAATAGAAGTAAATCTGAAGAAACGTCACACAGTACTTGACTTTCCCCAGAAGAGTTATAGACACGGTGTAACCTTTCGTACCTCAACACCACCATTTTCAAAGAGAAGATTATGAGATATCAAGGGTTTTTTGTGAAATGTAGAAAACCTGCAGGAATTATCATAGTTAAGAGTTTTACTTTTCCTCAGGAGGAAATGTGAAGCAGTTTGTCATAAGCAAGTGTTAAACAAGGAGCATTTGTCATTTTGCCATGACATCCCACTTATAGCCGGAAGGAAGGTGGGTGGTAGAATGGTTTGGAGAAAGTCAAGTACTGTTTATCAGTCCGGGCAGAAATAATAATGCTGCCAGTTTTTATCAGTACACTTTTCAGGGACTTTGTTTAATTGTCTCTGTAATTTGAATCAGCAGCCAGTACAAGTCAGCAGCTAGAGAAATAAGGCTCACTCAGCGCTGCGCATGCGATCACAGAGCCACTTAAGCATTCAGAACAAAACAAGCTGTGTTGCAAGGATCTCTGTGCCATTGACAGAAAATTGTGGTTTCGCACACACAAACACATCCTGGTTTTCTCTCATCATAGACTAATATCATTAAGTAAAGCAAACCACAGAAATCCACAGTCCTCCTGTTAATAAAGTCATATGAAAAAAATCCTGTAATCTAGCATGTATTCCTCACTGAAGAATTGTCAGCTGTGGATGCTATGTATCGTGAGCAGTTCTTTGATAAAACAAATAGATCTGCTCTGGCCCTACCAGAAAGTTAATCAATAAGAATATCTGAGCTAATGAAAGAGCCACTCATAAAAATCAGTGTTGCCCATCAGCTTTTATAAAACATGATTAATTTCATGTTTTAAATTTTCATTTTTAAATTCATATGCAATAAACTGTATTACTGAGGAGGGAATTCATTAAGCATCTTTTAATGACCCCTTGTTGACAGTGATAACAAAAGAATTGTTGTTTCTGAAGCTGCTCCACTCCATGAAATGTTTTAAAATATAATTATTGGTGTGGGAGACAAATATCCAAATCACTCATAAAACTTCCTTTTCATATTACTGCTATTCTCAGAGGCATCAGGGAGTCTTTATAAACAGCAGAAATCAAGTCTTCACTGAAAAAATATATATACACTATCTCAAATGCCTTGCATGATGGATAGCAGAATTCATGGGCATTCAGTTTTTCATTCACTGCAGTTTCCTGGTAAAGAAAAAGAGTAAGATTGCTGGTCTAGCACTGTCAAGCCCATACGGCAAAGATGCCAGCAAGCAGTGCTCCATGGTTAGCTCAGGATTATAAAAAAAGAGGTTGAGGAAATTGGAAACAATAACAATTTTGAGTCTGTGACTCCTCTTTTCTAATGTGGAAACGAGATGAGCATGAAAAGCAGTGGTGGGAAAAGGGTGTCCAAGCAGGGAGTTAGAAAAGAAGAAAGGGCACTTATAAGGCAGTCAGGATGGATCACATGGATTTGAATTTATTTTTCCCTCTTTGAAACCTAACAGAACCTTTATATGCTGAGGCTGAGCTGAAGAGACTATGAATTAGTCGATGCACCTGCAATTGCAGAAGAAAATCTGCCAAATGCCAGATAAGACAACCTGTTGCTTTTTATTCCTAAAATCTGGCTTTCAACAAAATCCTTCCCTCGAGGCACAGTAGGTGTTCCAGCGAGGCTCTGGAGAGTGGCCGGAGAGCTGTGATGCTCAGCCACAGCCTCAGCATTCAGAACAGCCAGAGGCTGGCCCAGGACTGAGCTGAGAGGCAGACAGAGCTGACTCACAGAGATGCAGGAAGCAATGTAATTCCTCCTGAGACACGAGGATCCACAGTACCTCACGCTCTACGCTGTTTTGCAGCAAAGATATTCCAAGATGCTTACAGTGATTGCTATGTACTTTATCCCAAACTTAGGCACTGGAAAACAGGGCTGGAGAGGGTAAATGCATTTGTCAAGAAAGTGTTCCCAGTGATAGAACAGGAGAAGACATCACAGGTGAAATCATCTTGCTGAAATACATGAGTTTTGCTTCTATCTTCACCAGACTCATGTTTTCACAAGAAACTGATCCCATTTTCACACTTTTTCTCAGCTATTTATGCCTTCCCTATTAAAAGTTACAAAACAACAGCTGAACCTAAACTTCATCTCTGAAAATTAATTTACATTAAATCACAAATTAATCTCATCACAAAATGGGAGTGTGCTTATCATTAGCCTCAAGTATCCTAGGAGTTTGTTTAAACACAGAAGATGTCAGGAAACATTATTTTTCACTATGAACATTGAGGCACTTACTAAGCATGTGCACCTTGTAGAAGTTCCCGAGGAGATTATTACAGAAGTTTACCAGCTGAGAGGCCAAGTCATGCATTCCTCACCATGATGGACATATTATCACTTACGTGGACATGGGCAAAAGGTCTCAGTGAGTAATCCCTGGCCCCAGGAAGATCTGCTTTCTAAGGTGCATCTTGCTTTTCTTATTTAGGACGCTCATACCCATTTGGTCTCAGGCAGAGGAGTTGGTTAGTAGGTATTCAGCTCCTTCTTTGGTCCCAAGCTTAAACTACCAGGAAAAGGCAATGTAACTGCTCAGGATGGTTCAGAAAGAATCACTTTTCCTGAATTTTCTACTTTGTGTTCTTGAGACTAATAAGAAATTTCTCCTCTGCGTAAGGCAATTAATATTTTGGTCCATCCCCTTTGAATTAAATTGTTATGATAGAAATTAACCTAATTACACCTGAGTAGGTCAAAGAATGATCTGGAATGATTTTTTTAATTATTATTTTTAAGGCTACATTATTTTAAAAAGCAGATATAACTGCAATTTTATAGCCCTCCTTATGGAGCGCTTATCTTTTTGCCTGTAAAAGGGCATTTGCACAAATGAAGCACTATCTCCACTGCTTTTAGCTATTTCTATATAACAGAACATTGTTTCAAACAAACTCGAATAATTTTACTGTCAGGAGGGAATGCATCACCCTTTGGAAAACAAAAAAATGAGGTACATGGAGAACATTACTGTAGCTGGCCTGATTTTTGTAGGTCAGGTCTTTGTACTGCAAAAGGAGATTTCTCTGCAGGGATGGCTTCCAAGCTTATCAGCGCTGGCAGATGCATGGTTTTCTCTTACTAATAAAATATCCAGAAATTTATGAATCCTGTCCAATAGTCAGGGAGTCCTATTTACAAAGCATCTGAACAACTATTCTAGTACACAATTCACACATTTGCAGTCAAACCTTCCTCCCCATTTAGTATGTTGTCTTCATCCTCCAGTTTTAACAGCTTCAGCAACAGATTTTATATTAGCCTTATGTTGGTGGGGAATGTGGAATTGTAATGACATAACTTTTGCTGTTACAACTCCAGTTAACTGTATGACACCACTATGAATTTTTTCTCATACTATACATTAACAGCTAAAATCGTATTATTTTAACACTGTTAGCATAGGGATAGCAATATAAAAGGTACCACAGAGCAGCAAACAACCAAAATACTGAAGATATATACTGAGCAACACTTGAGAAAATCATCTTATTTCATATGCATATGTCAAATAGGTACCAAATCCTTAACATATATAAATCAACTGATACTATTTTACAGTCTAACCCTCAATGAAACTTCATGTCCAAACATGCAGGCAGTAGACCTCTCTGAGGAAAGGCCATGGCAGGGTAGCAGCAGTACTCTCCTGTTCACAGTGCAGCAGATTCTAATCTATACTTCCCTTTGGTTGAACTATCATACTAGCACAGGAGGTCATTTCCCATGTTTGCAGCATTGCAAAATCAAGTCCTCACATATTTTGTCATTCTGGCTGCTCCTTATGCAGAGACAAGCCAAGAACTGGAGCCCCAACCACTCAATGATTTCTTTCCACTTTTCACCTCATAACCACATCAGTGCCTCTCCCTCAGCAGTAAGACTCTTCACCCATGTGCCATCCCTCTCTTCTTCGTACTGAACACTGAGGAGGATGAAGCACCATGAGAAGGAAACCTTTTTCTTCAAATCTGCTCTCCAAGTTAATTGTGGAGGAGGCTTGGAGTGGCTGGGCCTTTTTATAGCTGT
>NW_010425203.1:77108-111952 GCF_000710305.1 Buceros rhinoceros silvestris
GGGTTTTTTTCATGGTACGATCCACAGGATCTACATAGGAATATATGATAATATTGTATGCATGTATGCAATAATCATTCTCTTTCTCGACAGACTGTGCCATACCTATTTAATTATATTCACTCTAAGATTTTTGTTTAGACCAAGTACTATGAAACTTTCTCTTCCTTATGTGGGTCTGTAGAAGTCAACCCAAAATACTGATGAAAGCATTGTGCAGCGATTAATCTAATACAACATTTAAGACTGTATCACATTTTTCTTCTGCATTTTAAAGACCACAGTCTCAGTTTTATTTTATTCTTGATGGCTTGCTTCTTATTTAAATGTTTAAGACAAAACCTAGACTTAAATATCTTGAAGACAATAGATTTTTTTCTACCAGATATTATTTTTCTGTAAGTATTTAACGAAGTCAGAACTAACAGAGCAGGATTACCAAACCATGGTATTCATATCATCAATTCCATATTGATAATCATCATATCATTTCAAAGCAACAAATATCTAGGGGAGATCTTGGAGTAGCTGTTGGAGATACCTACCAGGAAGATCACCTAATAGGAAAAGCAATACAGAACACAACCAGCACTGTACGTACAAGTATACATATACATCCTCCCAGCTTGTTCTGAAGAATCTTCATGTTTGTTGTATGCAGTAGGACTGGCAGAGCAATATAGGAACGTGTCTGTACTTGTCTGAAAAATACATACTACTTCCACACACCACTTTTACCAATAAGGAAATCCTTGCATATGAAAGAATATAAATATTACCCTCCAATTTTTATCAGATTTCTGTTATAGGCTTAATAAGTAAAATATCTCTCCCTTTCCAAATTAATACTACATTAGGAATAAGAGTCAATACGACAATTTCATTTCCTTTACTATATTTCTGAAACACTAATTTATTTCCTGACAGATACTTTCACACTTATCACAATTTTTTCAGGGATCAAAACATCATCTTAATGCTTTGCTGACTTAATATCTACATAAAATCCTTCTACCATTTTCTATTTTAAAGGGAATTGCCTCCATTTACTAGGTTATGTAAGAGACAAAGTATGGTTAAAACTTGCTATGAACCTTTGTATAAAGCCTTTAATATGAGCCTTCATTTAAGCAAGTCAAGAACATATTGAAAACTTACCTGGAATCGATAAAAGGTACCATCATCCTTCAGTGTTAGAACATGGTCTGAGATTGGAAAGAAATAACCATGTGCTGCCATCAATGTTCCCAAATGTAGAGCTTCCACTGTTTGAAGAACAGAAGAAAGATAAATTTTAAAAATTAAATAACTTCTATTCAGCACTTTAGTTTTCTTGTTCAGATTTACCTCATTTCCTGCAGATAACCACATGACTTTCAGTCAAGGTCCTGCCATCATGAAAGCGCTTTTTCTGTGTAATATAATGATGCAACCAAAAAAAAGCCCTTTCCTCTCCTTAACATGTAGCTATTAGATGTCCCATTTGCAGCTGCAGTTCCACTCCTTACATCAGCACTAACAGGTAGCTACTACAACGTTCACTCACTTGTTTTGAAGCTGAAAACAGCTATCATTTTTACCCTGATGGTGCAGCCTGCTTTTCCTCTTCATAACAGTTTCAGATTATATGACATAAAAATAGTTGATTCCAATTGCAAGATATTGTCCTCAATAGCTTTAAAAGAACTACAGTAAAGGACAGAGATTTCCTTAAGTTTCTCATTAATGGGAAAACAATAAAGGATCGCAGAATCACAGAAAGGTAGAGGCTGGAACGGACCTCTAGAGGTCTTCTGATCTAACCCCATGCTCAAGCAGGGACACCTAGAGCCAGTTGTCTAGGACCAAGTCTAGGTGGCTTTTGAAATCTCCAAAGAGGAAGACTCCACAAACTCCCTGGGCAACATGTGCCTGGCCTCCTTCACAGTACAAAAAGTGTTTCCCAATGTTCAGAGAGAACCTACTGTGTTTCAGTTTCTGCCTATTGTCTCTGGTCCTATCACTGGGCACCACTGAGAAGAGCCTGACTCCATCTTCTTTACACCCTTCCCCCAGGTATTCATGTACATAGATGAGCTTCCATCTGAATTTTTTCTTTTCCAGACTGAACAGCATCATTTTTCATAGGAAAGATGCTCATAGAAGCCCTTAATCATCTTTGTGTCCCTCTGTTGGACTCTCTCCAGTGTGTGCACATCTTTCTTGTAATCGGTCCAGAAGTGGACACAAGCACACAGGATGAATTCAATTCACTTTAATGAACAAAACCATAATATATTAACAGTTGGATTTATATGAGTTCTTGTATTTTCAGTGAATCCCTCTCCAGTATCAGGCCCTGAAGTCTCTTACTCAGCATTGTCATTATTTGGCTGACAAGAACACGATGTTGCAGGAAGAGAACAGCATTAGTGTCACGCTCTTGTTGCAGTATTTAAGTCCTACTATCTCTTTACCATATTTCTTTACCAACCTTCTAACAACTCTAGTACATATCCTTAAAATAGCATAGCAATTTCTGCAGTGACATAAAAAAATTCCTAGCATAACCTGCTAATATCAGCCCACAACCACTGAAACATCCTGGAAAGCGCCCTGGAGAGAGCCCTGAAGAGCCTTAGAAAGGAGCACAAAGGTTTCTGAGCTATATGACAAAGCCAAAAGAATCTTGAATCTAAAATTCAGTGTGAATCCAGAAAGTATGCAGAATCTGAAAGGATGAATATTTGCATTATTGAAAACACATTACATCTCTACAACATAAACAGATGCATATTCATCCTCTAAAAAGAAACCGTTTGTTCCTATTGCCTGGAATTTGGCTTTTGCAGCACAGATCTGCGTTGTCCTGCCTCTTTAAAACATGCGGCATCTGACCAGCAGTCACAGCACCATCGTGCAAAAAGAAATGCGAGTTCTGATATCTGTGTGCTTGCCAACAAACACAGAAAGAGGGATTCACTTATGATTCATGTGTTATTATTTTTGATATGAGAAGGAAACACAGGTTTGTTTACTTACCTATACTCCATAAGCATCCCAGAAAATTCCCTCTCAGGAGATACAGGAGGCGGAGTGGGCCATTTTTAAGATAACTAAAACCAGCAAGCATGTGAAAGGAGCAAGAAAGGGGATCTGGACAGTACTTAACTGAGAGCATGCAACCCTACCAGGGTTTATTTGATACCCAATAATATTTGTGATCTCTGTGTTTAGCAAACTGGTCCTGCCTCTCCAGCAGGGCCATTGTCTAAGAAAATCCAACACGCATTCTCTGGCAGTGAGTCTGTCCTGCTACAAAATGCCACAATCCTGTTAATAAGCCTTCTCCCTGTCTCAGTCTAGAAGAAATCTCTCTAACAGAAGGAAGGTAGTTGCTACACAACTTGTGCTTGAGATGTCTGCAAATTCCCATGCAAATCTTATCGTAATTAATGGAAGTCCATATATTGTTGTTAGTCATTTATTTCAAGCCACTAAATTCTATTATACAGTGGATCAGAAAGTTTGAGTCAACGCTTTCTGTAGTGAGTCAGTTACTGAGGTTCCTCTAATTTTCATTCACTTTACCTAATTTTATTAAGCTATTCTTCTTCACACTGCAACTTATTGCCAATTCCAAAACCTTTATGTTTGCAGGTATTATGTATCTTCATTAAATGAGGCAAAAATAAAAGGAAGAAATGCGCTGACATTTTTTAGAGAAAGGATGTCTTAGGTAAGGGTGACAGGGCTTGCCAGCCAGCTCTGATGCAGATGAGAGTGCATTCTCTTCAGACTTAGCAGAAACTAAATAGGCTCCAGATTTAGTTCATGTTCTGCCTGGATTCTGAAACGTAGTATTTTTCAAGATCACAAGGAGCTCACATTATTCCCCTTTACCTGCCAATCTTTAGACCACCTTTGGACTACCATGGGAATAATATCTCCACTCCAATACAAGAATGAACACATCAACAAACTTAAGTGAGCCCAGTGGAGGATCACCAAGATGGGTGGGGCTATACATGCCCTGTAAGGAGAGGCTGGGAGAGCTGGTTTTGGTCAGACTGAAAAAGAGAGGTGCCTAGCAGCATCCTTCCAATGCCTAAAAGGAGAATATCAAATGAAGGAGCCAAGATCTTTAGAGTTGCATGATAATAACAAAACAAAACAAAAGAGAAAATGGTAATATACTAAACCAAGGATAGTTCTAACTTCAGTCAAGAAGCAGAAGAGGCTGCCCAGAGAGGATGTGAAGTCTGCACCTTTGGAGAGTCTCAAGACCTGAATAAATAAAGTCCTGAATAAATAAAGTCCTGGGCAACATGTCTGAGCTTACACTTGACCCTGCTTTGAGCAAGGGGTTAGAGAAATGGAACAAGGAGCAGAAAAAAACAGATGGAGACAACTGGAGAGTAAGTTATTTGAAAACTTCTGCCAGAGCAGCCTATAATTCTGCAAGGTTAGCTACAGTAGGAGTAAGAGCTTATATTTCTCTCACTGACCACTAAATCATATACACAGGTATATCATCACTACTAGATCTCTATGCAAAAAATGGAAAGAACAACCTGGCCTTCTCCAGAAGCCAATTAAGATTTGAAGAATTCCCAATAACAGCTTATATCTCTTCTTCAGTTATGTACAGAGATTAAGATGGTTTTATTCTCAACCTCAGGCAATCTCATTCAAGTGAAAGACAAAACGTCTTCATGAGCCTGTTGTATTTCAACAAGATCACAGAATCATCTGGTTGGAAGAGACCTTTGAGATCACCCAGTCCAACCATTCACCCTGCACTGCCAGGGTCCCTAAACCATGTCCCTCAGCGCCACATCTACACATCTTTTGAACACCTCCAGGGATGGGGACTCCACCACTGCCCTGGACAGACTGCTCCAACGCTTCGCAACCCTCCCTGTAAAGAAATTCTTCCTGATATCCAACCTAGATCTCACCTGGCACAACTTAAGGCTATTCCCTCTTATCCCGTCACTTGTTATATGGGAGAAGAGACTGACCCCCATGTCTCTACAACCTCCTTTCAGGTAGTTGTAGAGAGCAATAAGGTCACCCCTCAGACTCCCCTGGCTAAACAACCCCAGTTCCCTCAGCCACTCCTCATAAGAATTGCTCTCCAGACCCTTCACCAGCTTCATTGCCCTTCTCTGGACAAGCTCAAGCACATCAATCTCCTTCTTGAAGTGAGTGCCCCAAAACTGGATACAGTACTCAAGGTGTGGCCTCACCGGTGCAGAGGGATAAACAGATATGAAATATTTTATATAAAATGTTGCTGCGAGTGTAGTTTTGATTCCTAATGTGTATGCTGTTTCTGGGCTAAAAGCTCAGAAAAAGCTTAAAATTCCATAGTTCACACTGCTGTTGAACTTTATTTAGCCGAGTGGGTGAAGCAAACAACACATGTACATAGCCTGATTAGCAATCTTTTTCGTAAGAAGCAATACTGCCCAGCCATCTGCTGTGCTATTACAAGGAGAGTGATCTTGATGGATTAAAGCTAGTCACTTTTAATATACTTTGTTCCACAAGAAAGTCAGACATTTCAATGCTTTGGGACAATACAAACTTGATGAAATTTAAAGAATGAAAAATATATTCTGGTTGTTGAGTTTTCATTTCATTTTCTTTTTAAACATAGTGCAGTTCTCTCCTTACTATTGTATGGATTGATGATAGTTCATTCATCTTAAATTGCACGATACGTTAATATCAGTGGAACAAGTTGGTTCTTACGATAACATCCACAGGAGGGATTAAAAGTATAGATGTTCCTTGTGTTTTTTTGGAATAAATGTGTCCTTTAAGGGGTTTCAAAGCACAGAAGCATGTTTTCAGTGATTAGTGTGGATTCCTTCGCACATCTCAGCGCTTCTGGTGGTGTGGTCTCTATTATAGTTACAGTCTCACAACACCTGAGGTGGCTTGCAGTAACCTCTGAGGGACTGAGGAAAGGAAAACAGGGTATTTCACATTTCTGCTCCACTTTAAAACAGCATTTTTCAGAGCCTAGTTTAGGTTCTTTTGCACAGCTTGGTCTTGGAGAAAGACTTCCTACAAGGAACATGGCTTGAGGTAATTTGTGTCCTTAAAATTGCTATATGACAGTGAAAAACCTAAACTTGCAAGTTTTTCATATACTTTTTGATACAAGAAAAGTCAAACAAATGAAAACCTCCCTTTCCAACAATAAAGTGTTTTTCATTATTGTTTGTTATTCTTGTACTGGAAAAATGAAGCTACACAGGGTGGAAGAAATCCATCAAACTTGCAAGCATGAGATAGACTTAACTACCGGGGGGGCAGGGGGAAGGGAAAGAACCATGGCAAAATTTTATCACTAGATAACCAGTTCATTCAGCTTGTGATAACGAAAAGTGGCCTGAATGTGTTTAAAATTGCCTTTAGTTTCCCTGTCATCTCTCTCCTCAATTTTTAGAACTACCTACCTACATCACACCAGCAATCAGGCCTTCCAGTGGTGGAATTTAGCTCTGTACCTATCAACCAAAGCCAGCATTTATAAAACATTTCTTCTAATTTCACTATTACTACTCTTGGTTTTTTTTTTTTATTTTGCAGAAATCAAAGACTTTTTCTATTTTATTACTGATATCTCTTGTCTCTTTAAATTAAAATGATAGAAGGATGAAATCCAGACTCCTCTGAAGTATGGGTTTCCTGTTTTTTGCACCGGCACTCCCTCCGAAATTACAACTTTTTAGTTTGAGCTTTAATTTCCATGTTTCTTAAGGCAAAATACAGAAAATCAAAACCTATGCATCTTGTTTCCCCTAATGATAGTCTGAACTTGTCTTCATAACATATTTCATAACACCTCACTCATTACTCCCTCCTGTATGAATATATAAAGTCATATGTGCACCCTTTCAAGCCAACCTCATAAAGACAAAAGAAAAAAGATATTTACAAAACAAACAGACAGACAAAAACCCAAGAAAAAATCCCCCACCATTACTGCAAATACGATACTTTTGAAAATTCTCGCAGAGGAAATCTTGTTCCACAATTTTAAGCATCTGTAGAAGAACCAAAGTGTTGGCCATAGACTACTTCTATTCAGTAGTAGAATTATTATTCTATTATTTCAGATTTTCTTGTATACTGCTCACCAGTCGCTGCTAGTACACCAGAACTTCCTACCTTCTTCTCCAGTAGCTAGGTCTGCAGATGTGTGATCAGATTGTTTGACTGCAAACCTTTGGTGGGGAACTATGTGATATATTCTCCGTGACACGTGACACCCAGGAATTTGTGCAACTGAGTGTCAGTCAGAAAACATATTTTTCCTCATAGTTCCCTCAGACATGGTGCCCTGCATGATGGCATGCTTCCCTGTCTGCAGTACAGTGCCACTGCTTCTCTTTTTCTTTGGCAAGGCAAGGCAAGGCACAGCTAACCACCTGCCAACTCCCCTCTCAGTCAGTTGTGTTGGGACATCACAGGCACTGGAGCAGTCACAACAGCACGCTCCAAGCATAAAATCAACAGGCACTGACACTGCCAGGTATGTGTCTGGGGTGGGGTTTCAAAGGAGGAGACCTGTGTTCAGGGCTTGGCAGATCCAGGGCATGTGATAACTGATATGGTTGATGCACCACTTGGATTTGTGGCCAGCAAATAGCAAGAGTGGGCACAGGCTTTTCCAGTGCACGAAAGACTTGTTCCTGAAGGAACTACAGAAGATATTATTGAATCAGAGGGATGTCCGCTAATGTGGCGTTTCAGAAGTTGGGTAAGGGTAAGCAATAGGTAACTCTAAACTCTTTGTATGATTACTTGATTATTTCTGTTTAAGATGAATCATGACACTTTTTTAGTCTCTGTTTTGATATCAATTGCTACTATATCAAACATTAATTTTGTATCATTGTCATGCATTGCTATCACTATCATAATCACAGAATACCCTTTTATGACCAGGTAGTTCAGATCACACAAAGAGCATGCAGCAGAAGCAGCTAGAAAAATAACTGCCTCTTTCACTGCACTCAATACACTAAAGAAGAATACAATCTTCTTTGTGACAATTTTCATACCTCCATCAAACTGAGAGCATAAAATGCTGAAATTACGGTATTTCTTTCAATGGGAAGAGTGCTGTTCTTTTAAAGTCCTGCAGGAGTTAAAAGCTTTGTAAGTAAATTGGTGTCACTGAGACACACATCAGGGAAAAATACTATGAAAGCACAGGCAAGGTAACAACAAAGAGTGTGGACGTAGTTTTCCAGGGAATAACATCGGAATATGATTCCCCATCTGATCAGATACAGTTGTCTGGGATACATATACACAAAAATACAAATCCTGGATTACTATCGGGATCACTTTAAGGGAGTTCTCTTCATCCCTTATTTATAATTAATTTCTTTGGCTGGCAAGTCCCTATCCACACCATCCACATAAAAACGAAGGCTGAGGGAGTAAACTTTCCAGAGGTGGCAAAACTCCATTTTATGCCATCCCATATTCCTATAGTTATACACCGCCCCCCACCCCCCAAGTGCTCACTTCGCTCCATTGCACAAGAGTTACACAGATAATTGTAGAAAACTGCCATTTCAGTCAGATAAACTCTGCTGTTAAAAATACAGAAATACTGACAAAATATAGCTATCAAAAATTGCTCAATGAAAACCCATTCATAACGGCTTTTTTTTCCCCAAAAATAGAGGAGGGCTCAGCGAATGACCTATTTCTTGTCAAGTGGCAGAATCTGTATGTAGAAGGAAGAGATAACACTGATGCCAACAGCAGCAGCAGCAGCAAAATCTATCAAAATCTTTAAAATAAATTGTTAAAATAGCTGGGTCAACATAATGGTCACTGTGGTTTAAGGCAAGTCAAATATTAAATTGCTGAACTCTGGCCGTAGTGTGCAATTGAAAGACCTTAACCAAAACATTTGAACTTTATTTATCCCACAGTTACTATGACATAGTTGTTGCTTATTACATTTTTGCTTTATTTCATGCTAGTCATTATATTTGAAGATGTAAATAATTCCACAGTTTCAAGACGCAAAGATTCTACGTTTGTAACCTTGTTGTTTGTAACCTTTCTAATATGCTTAAAAGCTATTAGAAGTTTAAGTTTTCCGGTTTATCTAAGGTATTACCTTAAAGCAGGCAGTAATTAAGAAGTAAACCTTCAAAAGTCAGTGTAAATTACATGTTATAATTTTTGCATGCTTCACTGAGGTGATTAGAATCTTTTATGGTTTGGCTTTTTTTTAATTAATTTGAGTTTCAACTTTAGTGAGAACAGTACTTTTTTTAGCACCTATAAAAATCAGATTCTATTTTTACTATATATTTTATACTTTGCAGATCCAAGTGTTCTGAAAATTAGGTCTTACAGCTACAAAACCATAGTAGACATGGCTCTTGTCACCCACTCTTCCACACAAACAGTGAAAATCCCGAAAATTTATTAAATTTGAATGCAAAGAATAAAATTAGAAGAAAGGAGAAACATTAGAGGGAGAGCACCTGAATGAAAAACACGTGAATTAGATCCAAGCAGCAGCCATAAGCAAAAGAGAATCAGAAGATATTCTATCCAGTAAAATCAGGGAATGAACCATGGAGATAAAAAGGAGGGGACAGTGCATGGAAGGGGAAGGGAGGGGAGAAAAGAAGGAAATAATAAGAGGGAAGGGAATATAGAATAATGAGAGAGCACCTAGGAATGATTAATCTGTCCAAGATGAAATGTCAAGCAATGTCCTTTGCATAGTAAACTACAGCACCCAGCAGTTCAACTAATCTTGAACCGTCACTATGCTCCTGTGTGAACAGCGTTATTTTTCTACAAGAAAACCGAATACCCTCTTAGGGACAAATAGCAACAAAATCAAGAGAAGGCCTTACATTAACCTTCTATACTACATACAACGTGCAACTACCAAAACATTTTTGTTTACTTGACTATAAATAGCTGCAGCAGCTGTTGGCAAGATGAAATAGGATTTCAATTATTTTATTCAATTATGTTGTCCATATTTAAAATCTCACTTCCACCTACTTCCACTTTCCATTACTATATAACACAGTTCTCTGGGAAACAAGGAAGGAGAAAGCTAATGAAGTATCTAGAAAATTATTTACCTGCTTTTAATTAATTATGTCAGTATGCATTGGGAATTGGTAAATATTCTTCCTTTCTAACCCCCAAAACTCCAAAACCTCCCAAAGGTTCAGAAGGAGGCTGTCAAACGGTAAGAAAAGCACAAAAATTCCTAGTAACCTTAGTAAAAATGAGATAAAATATTTTATTAGGAAGGTCATTATAATTTATTTTATGCAATTACTTAATGAGCTACATTTCTAAAAGATATAGAGTTCTCCCTAAAAGAGCGTACCTTTTCTATGATACCTCAGTTGTATTTTCATCCTTATCTAAGTCAAAAAACATGTTTTATTGTTATTACCAAAGACAGTAACATAACAGTCTCTGACTGTGCTGAATAATCAAAAGGTGGTAAGTACCAGCATGGAGAGTTACAATGCAGCAGACAAGATGGGGAAGGGATAATATTCTTCAATCAGCAGGGTTTGGTATCCCAAACCAGTTACATTAAAAATTTGATTGATTAGTAGGATGTTGATATTGGCTTTGCATACATTTGCCTTACGCTGAGATATTGGTTCCATATTCTGAGCAATGGCATCAAGGAAAAGAGATGGGTACCACACCTGGAAGGAGATAACCAGTTTAGGAACATTAGTTCCTTAGATGAAAAATTGTGGAGAATTTTCAATGAAAACTAGGGAATAAAAATTGCCCAATTTGGGATTTGATTCTAAAAACGGATTATAAAGGTTTCCAGCTTTATAAATAATTGGGGAGAAGCCAGTATCAGTTCTGAATAACTCATCTCATATATAGATCTAGGCTGAAGCTGTGCACTTCAAGGTAACTTAGTGGGTAAGGATTTCAGATGTGTAATTCACATTTCTTATAGCCTAATTTGATCTGTGACAGGAAGGATTAAATACATTCCTTCAACTGGTGCAACAGAGCATCTCAAGTTCTTTCCTATGAAATTACTTGAAATTACTGATTTTTATCTTCTATTATCTGGATCTGGTAATAGTTTTAGCATTAACTTTTTAATCTGAGTAGGCTGCTTCAGGCTGTTTTTTCTAATCAGTATTTTGTATTCTATTCAGTATGCCTTTCTTACTCTTCACTCAGTAGGACTCTCAAAGACCTCAGTGAAATACTGCCTACTATATTCTAAAGAAAATGCTGATTGTTGGTGTCAATTTTTAAAATCTAACTGGATGTCAGACACTTTTTATAAACTAGCTTTTGGATTTAGCCCAAGATATAGCTTAAAGGCCATGTTACACATAATCCCATTTAAAAAGGCAGCTCATTAAATCGCATTTCTTTTGGAATTAATGAGAAAACCTCCAGCCTTCTGAGGGGCTGGAATTTCACCCTTAATGACTAAAAGGATGAAGGAGTGGTTGTTTTGTGAAGGAATTACACTTACCACTGAAAATAATTTTTAGTAGAACTTGGGAGACTTTAATATTAAAGGTATGAATTGTTTCTTAATAAAAAGAAATAGCTTTGCAGACATCACCATGGAATCAGGGCTAGCGCTAAACAATGAAATCTACAAACTCAGTTGAACATTTGCTTTTAACCAAAAGTAAGCAAACACCAATAGAGTTCTGTTTTATACAGGAAATGTCTATGCCACCCAAACTCTAGTCAAATCATTAAATTCTTTGGGTTTGAAGGGCCCTTAAAGATCATCTTAGTTCTAACCCCACTGCCATGGACAGGGACACCTTACACTAGATCAGGTTGCTCAAAGCCTCCTTAAAACCAAAAGAGATATATTTTGAATTTGTATGCTACTGACAATAGCAAACAGGTTGGTCACAGAGTCAGTGTTACAAACCACATATATTTTGTCATACCAACAGCAGTAATGCGATTTTATTCTTACCATTATACAGTAAGTTATGCTAGAAGGTGGCAAATTCCATACGTATGATCTTTACTCAATTACTCTAATATGGACATTCATTTATAAATTGAACAGATACAGTATATTAGTACTTTATAGTTAATTCAAAAGTTTATAAAATTACTTTAATGATTAATAGGATTAGGTATCTAGACTAGGCCTATTTTTTACCTGGCTAATATAACCTATTATATTGATAAACATTTTAAGATAGTATCTTTCACAGTGGTTTCTAAAGGCATTTCAGAGTTTACAGCATTGTATTAGAAATTAATCCTGATATCTATAAGTGTATTAATTACTAGGATGAAAATAACATGAACTATTTTATATAGTATCTTGTAAAATAATGCCACCTTAAGGCAACCAGGGAGAAAGAATTTGATTTTGACATGCTTAGTATAGCGAAACAGGTTGTGACAGTTTGACCTATCTGCCTATGTAAAGGGAGTGGTTTGCCGCTGATACCACGATCTCTTTGTATCTCTACCAGATGCAAAATCTATTCCTTCCCCGCAAGTGTAAAAACCTGTTCATTTTTAACCAGCTGCCACACTACTAAACATATCAGAAGAAATGATTTCTCCTTGAAAGGAGATTGGAAATGAGCACTGATGTAGCCTACCACCTATCTACAAGCGAGAAAATCAACTGGCCAACCTAGGAACTTGTTAATCACCTTCAAGAGTAACTAAATGGAAATGAGGCTGCTGAAACAGTACTGGCACGTGTCGATTGAAAGCTCACTTCAGGCTGGCCCTGCTGCTCTCTATGCTCCTAGGAGATTTTCCTAACACATGCAGTCTACACAGTGTAACAGATTACACCGAACTGGAAAAGGCTTCAATGGAAAAACATGAAATCCATTAAATCTGATTTATCTTGCCACAACTGAATTACAGGCAATACACCTGTGTCCACCATTTCCAAAATCTATTTAAAGGCTTCAGGCAAATAAAATAACTTCTGCACGTGAACGTTTATCATTGCAATCCTGAAACCACAGCAGCAGCTAGAAGCTCACCAATTGCTACACACAGTTAAGTGCCACCCACGCTACACATAACTAAAGGAAAACTGAACCCATATACTCTTTTTTCACTTGAGTATCACAACATTAATACTATTGGTATTGAAGCAGTGTCTGTGAATTTTGACATTTTCTATTTCCAAGCAGATTTCTTGTTTTACTTTCTTTCTGTTCATGTGCAACTGAAGTCATTATTCCATTTAAATGTTACAGGACCTGACAAGCTCAGATCAAATTCCCCCAGCAGAAGAAAGTTATTTGCACTAGAACTGATGAAGGTTCATGAGGTCTGCCTCATCAAACAAAGTGTGCCCAAGATTCTGTTAGACGTGAAAAAAAGTGAGTGTCTTGGCATTCCTGGGTTCTTATTGTAAGGGTTATGGTAAGCGTGCAGGCAGTGTAAATCGCTTTTATCAGCTTTTTGTTGGTTTGTTTTGTTGGGCTTTTTGTTGTTGTTGTTACGCTGATAAATGGGATGCATTCTACTCTTGCTGTATTTCCACAAGTTTTGATTAACGCAGACTAGAAACCTAAGCCTGACCTTTCCATTCCTTTCCTTCTTCCTTTTCGTAAGAGGCTCTTTTCTCCATTAGCAAACTCTGGAGGAACTTCCCCTTCGTCTGCAGCTGTCTGGCACTGTCTCCCAAATGGCAATCATTCAGAACATCTCTTCCGGCTCCTGCTCTTTGCTGCTACCCTACTGCGTATGACTGGGGGAAAAGGGCAGAAATAACTTAGAGCTGACCAATTCTTCAAGTACACTTTCATACGCTCAAATAAAAACCCTAATATTTTCCTTCTAACTCTTTAGAGCAAGTACTGTGCATTATCGAGGTCATTATTAATACAGCAGCTGCTGGTGAGATATTTTACTACAAAGCAAAGGAGGAAAAGGTGGAAGAAACACAAACAGATGTTGTGCTATTGAGTCTTCCCTTTTATTGCACTGGATTAGTGACCACAGTTGACATGGCTGCTGGTGGACATCTAGTTACAAATTACCTACATCTGTTAAGTGAAAAGATTGTTAATGGCAAGAATTGAGGTTGAAAGATTACAGGAAGGTGTCTATTTCAAGGTACAATCTTGTTTTTTAACTCACGATGTTTGATTCAGTAGAGTATATGTTAGACTCCAGTGTAATTCTTGATGTCCAAGAAGCAGTAGCAGACTGCCTCAACAGACTGCCAAAATGAGCTGGACCAAGGCAATCTGAATGCAAAGGCTGCACTTTCTGGAGCTGGCTGTGATACTGTGGCTCTGCTAGAGTAACCATCCAGTAACGAAATGCCTTCAGCCAAATTCAGTTGGCTTTGCAAATATGCGTAAATTACGTAAGTAACACTCGTGAGTAAAGGTACTGTAAAGGAACAAGGGGATGACGGCTAAACATAACCAACTTTAAAGGGCTCTTACTGAGTCACCTAGATAGAAATTCTTTATGGGCTGACTTAAGGATGAAATGCATGGTTGCGAATAACACACATTTCGTTATGAAAATACTTGAAAACTGACACTGTTTTTTCTCTTTAAACACACCATTAGCTTGTTCAATGCTAGGGAATAAAGAAATCAAGTGTCTGCCCAAAGGGCATCAAAGAAATCAGTACAAGAACTAAGTACAGAATTCGTCTCTTGGCAATTTCAGCTGACACTTTAAATCAGCTTATCTTTTTTGTTCTATTTTCCCCCTAAGGATTAAAAGGACTTCAGTCTCTAGTGTGGTCAGTCTGGTACATTTCACGGCACTAATTACCACTTTAAAAAAGAAAAACACAATGTAGAAAAACAGTAGATTTTTCCACATTAAGAGTAATTGGCACCATAAGTGACAACTCAGCACTTACCCTCTAATGGTCAATTCAACAACCACACGTCTAAGTGACAAACTACAAGCCTTTATAATTTTGTAAACTCAGTTAATTACTTCTTTTGGGGTTGAGATCAAGCTTATTTTTATGACTGAATTAAACTTCCACATTAAAAATAAATGATAATTTCTGTTCCTTAAAATTTTACAGATGAGTTGTAGGCTGAAACACAAGCATTTGTAAAGTACATATTGAAAAGCAAACAACATAACAGCAACTGTACATTGAGCACAGCTATTTTGGGCACAGGCTCTACTCTGCTCCACTGAAATAACTTCAAATCTGGTACAATTTCGTAGAAATGAGCCATCATCTCCAGTTTATTTTCTGCATGGAGATTTACTTACTGCAGCAAGCCAAAATCTTTCAAATCTTCCACAGAAAATGATTTTCCATTTACGAAAAACGTGCAGGTTGTTTTTGACTGGCAATTTATGCTTGTAACTATTTTTTACTTGAAATCGTTTTCACATTATAGTTTTACACTTATTAACATAGTGAAAACAAATGTTGCTGCCAGACTTTCTCCCGCCTTTGCTCTCCCACTGTCCATAAAGCAGCACTCTTCATTCCTACTTCAGTGGTATTTGAGTTTATTACCTATGCAAAACAAGGGAAAAAATTGTACTACAAAATGTGAGGGTGTTCTTCGTTTCTTTTTTTTTTTCCAATATAAGGTAGCACCACTTCCTTCTTACTAGTTCTTTGGTTTACTAAAGAACAAGTTGAATGAAGAGGTGAGATGTTTTCACCCGGGAGAATGGAAGGCTCAGAAGGAATCTTATCACTGTTTTCCAGTATTTAAAGGGCAGCTACAAAGAGAATGGAGACTCTCTTCAAAAGCAGCCACACACAGAGGGCAGGGGGCAATGGGCACGATTTGCATGGGGAGAGATACCATCTTGATAGAAGACAGACATTTTTTACAGTGACAACAATCAATAACTGCAACAATCTCCAAGGGATGTGATGGAGTCTCCATCACTGGAGGTATTCAAGATGCGACCTGACAGCGTGCTAGATAATTTCATCTAGGTTCTCTCTCCCATGAAAGGTGGGTCCCTTCTAACCTGGGCTGTTCTAAGATTCTGTGAATCTAACTGTCTATTTACCCCTTAAGTCACAATTTGCATGTTGTGCTTGCACAAGGAGCTCACAGCACTGGTAGATGAGGTGTGCAAATAGTCCTTTAATTTTTCTGGACATAGTAGAATACATTCTTAAACTATATGAACCAGCGTCTACTTTATGTTGCTTTTATAGGCATGTTGGTGATATCAGAATTAGATGGGGATATAATTTTTAGTGCAAACACAAGCATTATTTATTTCTGCATTGCAAATTGCAGAGCCTCACAAGAGGCTTTCTAACAGGACCCTATGGGGGAGTTTTGAAAGACAGCTATCGTGAAAAACTCTGACACGCTGGTGAAAAGCGAGCAGAAGATACTGGAAATCCAAATCATGGTGACACCAGTTCACAGAGGTTTAGAGCATTTCCACAGGAAATTCTAATTTGCCCTGTCTACAACTGTTAACAAAAAGGTTTCACAAAACAGATTATTTTCAGAAGCTTTGTCATTTAATTAGCTCTTGCTCACCATCTGCAAGGTTCACTGCTATCTGGCGATTCTGAGCACTACCTAAAGACAGCATTTAGGGTGATTTGCCTTCTGAAGATCCAGCTCCAGATCGCTGACTTTGGACTATGACTGACATGCACAAGATATTTTTGTCATAGTAGTTTTTTCCACCCATGCTATCTGAAAGGATAGAACCCAGCTTAAATTAAATTACTGTGATGCTCTGGTTACATACGTGAGTAGTTTGTGTGTTTGCTTAATTTTAATTGGATATCAACATAGAGAACCATGTTTTCTGTTTAGTTTAAGATTTCTTCTATTAGAATTTCACAAAAATTCCCAGATTATCTGAATGACAACCTATCCTAGTATTGCAATTCTGGTTTGCAAATAAAGGTTAAGCTTTCATATCAAATAAAGATAAAACAGCAATCTTTCAAACTCTGATAAACATAGATATGTGACAACTGAGAAATACGGTATCACACACAGGTCTCTTGCGACCTCCACTTTATCTTCAGGAAGCAAACATAAGACTCTCTGCGTAAAGCTACATAAAACTAGAAGCAATTAGTGATATCTTTCATGTAACATACCGATTAGCTGTGAACTGTGTACTTCTGAATATCGAAATACGTATTTATAACAGTTCCTCATTATTCAATCACAGTTTTAAACACAATGATTTTGCTTTTTGGTGAATTCCACAATGATCATACTTTCATTTCTAACATGACACAAAACCACATTTTTAAATTAAAAAACAAAAAGAAACAAAACCATAAATTCCATTCCCAAAAATTTGAAAAAGTCTTTTTAATCATGCTTTAAGGACAGAAGATTATCTTCCCCCTCACAAAAGATAATAGGAAGTTCCACGAAACATATTTTATTTCTGCCATTCAGCATTTTCTACTCGAAATCACTCCTTCCTGTAAAACTTCAGATCAAGTAACAAGATTCTTATAAATCAGGGAAACAAATATCAGTTATGCACCAAACTATGTTTGACTTCTGGACGCTCAAGAAACCTGTGGCAGAGTTTGCAACCAAAGCTTTACGTCCACATTCCAACCCAGCTGATTGAGTAATGAACTGTTCTTCCTCAGCACAGTGATTTTATTTACAGTTCACTTCCCATTTAAGATGCTATAAGAGTGTTCAAATTTAAGAACAGAAATGCAGCTCTGGGTAGTAGTACAAGACTGTATTTTATTAATTATAGTTGTTTATCATGTATTGAAAAATTCTGTTAAGAAAACAGAACTTTTAACTATTTAGCATTAAGCTGAGTAAATTCCTCATGGAGTAAGCAGCTATCATTTTCATTATTAGCCATTATCTTGTTTCCTGGTACCTGCTCAAATAAAATGGATAACCCAAATCCTCAGATTCTTTGCAAAGCTTTCTAAAATTTGATGCTGTCTGGTTTGCTATTGAAATTACACTTGTCAAATGATGCCCAGCCACCCTCACTACAATGGAAGACAAAGTCAGGTCCAACCATTTGAAAAGACAAACTAGAATTTTCAGACAGGAAAAAAAGAGCAATTACCTGGGTCTTCTATAGATAAATTCTTCGTTAACCATTGAACAATGTCTGAACCTAGGAACAAAACAACAGGCATTTTTAGATTAGCATGTTTTCCCTAGGCCAAATAATACTGTTCTACCACAGAAAAGGGATCATCAGGTTTTGCTCATTTTTTCTAGAAAAAACTAGACTATTCTGTTATATTTCTAGGGTTTGTTTTTTTTTTTTAGTCACTTCTTTCTTTAGGCCAAGACTCACAAAATGTAATAAAAGTGCATTAAAGGTATGATCATAGCCTGCATTTCAAATATTACATTACTGTAAAATTTACATAGAAAAACACAGACTTTATTAAGTTAATACTAAGATTTATTGTTTGTAATAATTAGTTACAAATAAGCTTATAAAAGAAGACTAGAAAATGTAAATGCAACACACATCATGATTGCGTAATATATGGAGCATATGCTGCAGGCTTAAAACCCTTCTTGAGTTTATGGCATTACGAGCTCCTCCTAAGAGCTGCAGTTTGTGCTCAATTTTGCCTCCTGATTTTATAATCTTTAACTATCGGTTCTGCTGTGGTGACTTTCAACCCATTCCGCTGGCTACCAGGAAAAGCATGTTCAGTTACCTAAACATGTGCTACCGATGTTTCAAACTCCACCTCACGGATAAGCTTTAAGATGGATAAGAATTAATTTTCCCCCTGGTGCTAAAGCTCTTTCCATACCACTTCGGTCTCTCTTCTTCAGTATCCCTTCACTTACTGCCTATCCATTCCTTTCTATTTAATTTCCTGTCCTTATTTTAAGGTTCCATGTTATTGCTTGTCTCTTAATATCTCTGATACCAGATTCCCTGCTGCCTTCCACACTGAGTACCCTTTCAACCCCGCCTCCGAATTCCTGACTCTCTGCTCCTTTTGGCCATGCACTTGCTATCACACTTTGCACTCCATGTCCCAAGAGACAAGCTGAAGTTAGTCTTGTTTTTCAGCCCGAAGGCTTCAGTCAGACTTCACCCACTGTAAGCATGAATTACAAAATAAATCATGAAGCAGTTCTGCAGACAAAAAGACAAACACATTCATGATTTCAGCAACTCTAAGTAGCCAAACTGACTTAAGGGGGAAAAACACTGAAACACAGAGGGGGAGGGGGTTATGTGCATGTTCTCCGCTTCCATGACACAGTCGCAGTACGCCTCCAGTTCAGACAAGCGATGCAATAGAAAGACATGACACGTAATAATTCCTTATAGAACAAGCATTTAACTTGCTCATCCATTTCTCAGCAGACAAAATAACATAATTCTTTTATAAAGCTTGAATTTAAGAAGTTAATAAAAATCAATACAATTGTCATGGTTTAAACCCAGCTGGCAACTAAGCATTACACAGCTCTCACTCACTCCTCCCTAGGCTCCTGGGGAGGGGACAGCAGAAAAAAAGGTAAAAGTAAAGACTCGTGGGTAAAGATAAGGACAGTTTACTTGAACAACACAAAGAGGGAGAGGAAATGGTAGCAATAACAGTAATACTAACGAAATAACATATAAAGCAAGTGATATACAACACACTGTTTACTGCCCCACCATGCCGAGCCAAGCTGAGGCAAGCCACATCATGCCCTGACACTGTCTGAAAACTGCAGGCTTCTGTGGTCAGCCCTGCCTTGTATATAGTGGGCATGACATCAGTATGGTATCGAATACCCCATTGGCTGGTTTGGTCCAGCCATCCTGGCTGTGGAAATTAACCCCATGATAGCCAACCCCAGAAGATTATCCACCCCTTCTTCTATACCATCTATGTCACACCCAGATCCACTACTTGACCTGTCCTGTATATAGGTGTATACACATATGCCCAAATATCATTCTCTTAGTCTACAGGCCATCCCTCTAACGCGTCTGTTGAGTTCATTTAGTCCTTGACTCTGGGGCTCCATCTGTCATGTCTTAGGGCAGGAGAGGTGGTGTTGGATTGTTGCATGCCACATTCAGAGCTCAAGGCTGGTGTATCAGCCGTGGGCCGTGGTCATGGTCTGTGGTTTGAAGATGCTGATCTTGAGGAAGTTGCTGAGTGCTTCAGTTAATGAAGCCAGTTCAAGTTCCATCACTACTGCCCCTTGCTTTGTTTCAAAGTCAGTGATTTGGTCTTAGGGCAGGAGAGGTGGTGTTGGATTGTTGCATGCCACATTCAGAGCTCAAGGCTGGTGTATCAGCCGTGGGCCGTGGTCATGGTCTGTGGTTTGAAGATGCTGATCTTGAGGAAGTTGCTGAGTGCTTCAGTTAATGAAGCCAGTTCAAGTTCCATCACTACTGCCCCTTGCTTTGTTTCAAAGTCAGTGATTTGAATGATTCTTACCATAACATCACTGATAGGACACACTATAGCTGGGGTAGCAATGACACAGAGTAGCAGGGTTATTTAGTGATTAATAGCATACAATTTAATTCACTGGCTGTTCTCACACAAAACTAAATCCCCTTGAGGTACACATTGGTCTTTCCCATCCTCCCACATCACCCACCAAGAAGTGCACCTGGGTCCTTCAGCAAAAGCAATCCCGTGGATGGGTTTGCCTTTGCCTCAGGCAGGACCATCCCAGACTGCCTTCCCTGATGTATTCTTCATGTGTGCTACAGGGACTTCATCCCCTTCTACAGTGCGCGGGAGTTCTGACTGGGCAGGGCCAGCTCAACTGGCAGATCCTCTAGCGTTAACTAACCTGTTGGCGTTTGCCAAGCGTGCGTCACACTGTTTGAAGGTCCCATCCCGCATTGCTCCCAGTGTAGTCTTTACCAGTCCATTTTAACATTCAACTTTACAATATATGCATGGAAACGTGGGTTTTCCGTCCCACTTCCTCATGTCCTCCACGGTCATGTAGGTAAAACCATAGGGTACCTCATGGTGTGTACCCTCTATATTCTCTTCTTCGTGCACAGGAGCACCTGCTTCTAACAGCTGAGACACGTGCGATGTCTACATGTCAGAAATTTCATCTCCATATGTTACACTGTATTCTGGTATACTATAAATAATAGTGGGAAATCGGATTTTTTGACAATTGCATCATCTGATTCTGAAAGATCATGACTGCTTTACTCACAGTTTACACTGAAGCCATTCCCCTGGTACCCAAAAGCCTGAATAGCAGTTTAAGCCACATATAACATTTAAACACGGTGACGATTTCAGCTGCATGACACCAGTGACAACAGCCCAGACAAATAAATTTTAACATGAATACTCTCCTTCTGGTGGGAAGGCTATTGAAGTTGCAAGAAATTTGTCATATCACAAGTGAGAAATTTTTCAGTTCCGATTCCTTTGGGAGATCTTGAGGCCAACTGTAGTCCTAAATGTATTATCTTGTATAGCTTGCTGTATGGTTTTTTTAGCTGCTAATTTTAATGTCTAATCAACAAAATTATTTTATTCAATCATTCCTGTGCCATTTTCTAAGGTTTATTACTTATGCAAATGTGTTTCTAAAAGCAAAACCATTTCAATAATTTCTTATCTCAGGAAGACAAAAAGATAGCAAAACAGCTGAATGTTTTACAGGAAAAAAAACCCATTTCATTTGAGTCCTAGCTTTGAAAATCTGGTGACGAGTAATTTCATGTCACTTTTCATACACCACACTTCACATCTACAGGAATTACGATCCAAGAATTAGGATGAAAAATACTACAGACTTCATTATTTGTAAACAAGAGCTAATACTTATAGGATAAAACATGTTTAACTCTCACACTTAAATCTGTCTTACCACCAGGAATCTATCACAAAGACAAGTTACTAGATTATACAAATTTTATGGAAGCCTCTACCTTGGTATTGGACTCTCCTGAAAAGGAAGACTTCAGCAATCTAAAAGAGAAAGTGTTTGCTGTGTCAGAAAGATGTCAGTTTTCGTATACTGTTTAGTCTGCCAGTCACTGGTAATGCATGATAACAAAGTCCCAATAACTAAATTTCCAGACTAGATTCTCAAGCTAAGTTCTCCAAGTCTGCCTGCCTCACTTCCAGAAGGCAGCTAAAAGACAAGCTGGCTATTACATCTGTAAAGTACAGAAGACTGAAGTTAAATTGCCAGCTGAATTTTGAAATCCCAGAAGAACCCTCAATTGTCATGCCAATTTCTATAGCAAATAAAACTGAACAAGGCAAAGCAATCATTTATAACAAAAAATAAAAACTAGGACAAGCAGGAAACATTTGAAAAAAGAGAGGGGCTTTAGACTCAGAGCCTGAGAGACAACAATGAGATTCCTTAAATGTCAGCACTTAATCAAAGTAAAAAAAATTCACAAGATCTTACTCAAGTCCAAAAACGAGAAACTTTCAACTTCTTTAAAGAGACAAAAATATGCCTACATTCATATATAAACAAGAAAGACTCAAGCATCTTCTTTGTAAAATGTACTTGCTGCAGACTCCACAAGTGATTAATTTTAAATGAAATGGTCCAAAAATAGCAGTTACTGAAGCTGCCACAACATCTTAAGAAAATATTCTTGAGGAGAGCGTGCTGTCCAAACTCTGCAATGCTAATGTCAAAGTCAAAGTTATAAAGGACGGATCAATGCCAAGTTTAGTTTTCAATAACAAAATCCTTGGTTTAAACAGGTCTTCACAAAGTGCATTTCAAAAACGTGTTGATTCTGAACTACAGAAGATTTCATGGGAATTATAGGTCCCTGTTTTGCTATGCATAGATGCAATGAGCCTTGTAAACCTTGATCTGACAACAAAAAGATGTAATAGTAGTTCCACAAAAGAAAATTAAAAATCAAAAAGCTCTATCTTTTTAAACATTCAAAAACATAATTAGTTGAAGAAGATTCAAGTTGCAAGAAAGTGTATTTTATTAATTGGAATCACAAACCATGAGACTACTGAGAAACGTAACTCAATGGTTTCTTATTTAATCTGGAGACAGGTTCAATCTTGCAAAAAAAAGACTCTTACTGCTAGTATCTCGGTTTAGTAACTAAAATATATTTGGGAGTTTTTGAACCGTAGACCTCAGCATTTACAGGTGATGAAGAGATACAGAAACACAGGAAGCTCCCCTGCATTATTGATACTGAGAGAGGGTTTTGCTGTTGACAATCCAGCAAACACTTTATCTTCATCAAGACTTTCATCATCTGTACTCTCAAGAGCAACATAACCATCACAATGTTTGTTCTGTGCTGTGAAAGCTGGGCGGGTGCTTGTTAGCTGAAAGGCAGCAGCAGATCATCCAGGGGCTCCCTCGAGAAAGTCCCTTTCTCGGCTGGGTCGCCTTCAGTGCTTCACCACCATCCAGTCTTGAGAACTTTGAGAATTTTATGCAAGGCAACTTGCAGTAAGGAAACTATAATAAACATTACTCTAGAAAGTTCCTGTTTCTAAATTTAAGATGAGACTGTTACTAAATTAGTAAGGAAAGAGTACTACATTTCCTTTTTTTTTTCTTCATTCCCATTGGGAGAAGAGAGAATTGTGTTATTTTGACTTCCATCTTCAATTCCGTTGCTATCACACTACCTCATGGCAGTACATCAGGAGGTTTAGTTACTGACACAGTTCAAAATCCTTCATCGTGATTGTCTGAAAAAATTACAATGTGTAATTTAATGTCTCACCAGTGATTCAGATATTGGTAATGCACAAACTGGATGAGCAGGGAGATTGTAAAGGCCAGTGGCCTATCAGGTTCTCAGAGCATAATGTTAAAATTGCTCTTTAACAGAGAGTTGGACTCTGAGATAGGGCTTTCACCGGTGAATGGGACAAGATGATCTGCATTCTCCCTTAAGTTTTCACAGTCACAAAGCACAGCCTATGCTGTCACTCTGTTATCTCAGTATGGATATTTTAAAATTTCTTTTTCTGAGAAGCATAGTTTGGGTATGAATGCTGCATGCATACATCTGAAAGTAATCAAGTCCCACATATTTCAGGGCAGAAGAGCAGACAGAAGGAAAACAGCAGCTATATTATCTTTTGATATACTTATGGGGAAACGTACTGGGATTCATAGTGGATTATTCCGCTTATTTTTTCCCTATGTCTATTGTAACTGAGCAAAGGGAAGGTCTGCATCACTTAATAGTGCTGCAGACAGAACGGTGAAAGGGTGTGGGGACGCCTTTCTGAGGTTTGGGATTGCAGCAGTGCTTGAAGGAACAAGGAGTTATTACCCCATAAATTACAGCTCTAGTCAAACCAAACTGCAATGGATTTTAGTCTAACAGAAACTGTATTCGGAGGTACTTTGATGCCCAGTTTTTAGATTTGGAAGGAAGCTGGTAACAAATGTTTAGATGGCAAAAGAGAAGGTAAGGGAAATGAGCACACAGAAGCTGTGTAACTAAATTCAGATCTATTTCATACTAATTTAAATGCTTTCTCCACCTTGTATTTTTAAACAGTTGTCTCTTTCTTTTCTCTATTTTTATATTCATGTAAGATAAATTTATGGACCTAATCAGGTATAACGGTTTACCATGAGTGCAGAAACAGGTAATTTGAATACATTGCTGATTGCATTTACATATTTAACTGACTGACCTTTACTATTTAAATGGGTTGACTTTCAAAAGAAAGACATCATTGGTCAAAGTGCAGTTTGATTAAGGAAATTTGCATCTCAACTTTCACACACTTATTTCTGCTGCTTGCTTGTTAAAATTATTGATTAAAAAAAGCATAAACTTACTCTTTTAACTTACTGTAATTCAAGGTGGACCACCCATTAATTTGAGTCCTCTTACACCTCAAGGAAGCTTGGACCAAGTTGCAGATTTAAAAATGTCATCTGAATAATACTAACTGTACAAAGAATATGACATATTTTAATGAAAACTACTCAAGCACAAAATTACGGTTTGCTAATTTTAAAACAATGTAAGTTGCCATATACTTTTTTTTTCAAGTGAAGATGGACATAGGAATTTGAAGAAATAAAACCCTCAAATGAATCATCCTACTGCTTTTGTGTTTCATCCTTTCATTCTACACTATAAGCAACCTTCAAAAATACGCAGGCCTAGAAGGGCAGAAAGGATTCATCTTCTGGCTACCATAATCTTTTGAAGAACAATGTGTTGCTGATATTGTTAAATTACTGAACGTCTGCTTCAGAGAGGAAATTCATCTACTTTCATATTGTGATAGAGGTGATACAGGATGTGGAAAATCTCTTCCGCTTTCACACGTACATGAAATCACTCACCAGTGCTGACCAACAAACTGCACTAATGTAAATTCTGCAGCCACACCCTGCCTCATAACCAAGCTCAGAACAGAAATCCAGTTCATGAAAGCTAAAAGGGTAATTAATCATGGCTGTGTATCTGTGACCACTCTTCTTCCTAGAAGTGCCAATCCACACAGGCCTCTCTCTTCTCCAGCAAAAGGAATGGCTGCTTCATTCCAGCAACATTTATCTCTAAAGTTTCTCAAAAGACATCCTCTACTTAGATCTCTTCCACAGCCACAAGTGACTGTTTTACAGAAGACACTACCTGTGCACAAGTGGCAAGCTACCAATCAGCACAAATGGGACCTGTGTAATCCCAAGGCTGTAATAACAAGCACCAGAGTTTAGCACCTTGCTGAAGAACATTGCTTCCTGCTAAACATTTGCAAGATAGGAGTGATGCTATTTAGAAAAACTAAGTAGTATGAAAACCCAGCACAACCTTTCTATTGTAAAGGAATTTTTATGCTTTTCTTCAAAATTATATAAAGCCATGTGACCTTATTTGAGTAAAATATCAGTGTTCCGGTGACATGGATAAAGAACATAATATTTTGTACATTTCCTGATAACAAAATCTTACGAGTTCTTCCACTTAAAAAGTATTTGTGGGCAAAAAAACCAAACCAAACCAAACCAGGGAATACAAGTAGAATTCTGAATAAGATCACCCTGAGGAAATTTCATTTATGAGAATTCTTCATATCCAACCAGGACAAAAAAAAACCCCAAACAACAAACCCTTAATTTTTAAATACCATATGCAAAACTTCAAGTCTGAGACGAAGAAAGAGCCCAGGAGGCTTGTCAATGAGACCTACTTTATTTCCTGTCCATCAGAAACCTTAAATAATTGTAAAAGAAGATTAGCAGCTAAATGACTTTCAGTTTTCCTCGCCATTATTTCCTCTTCTCTTAATCAATTGCTTTCTTTGCCCTTCAAATACATGCAAACACATTTGGATACCATTAAGAAAGGAATAGCCAAGAATTGAGCACCTTATTGCATTCTCCTTCCCATTACCTTTGGGACCTCTTGAGCTAAATCCCATCCTCCACACAGTTTTGGATCTGCCTTCAAGAGCAGGAACTCCTCAAACACCTATCGTAACTGCCTGTGTCCCGGCACTAGTGTGCACTGTGTAAAACAACAGGCAATGAAGCTGTCCTGCAATATTGATGTCCCACCTTGTAGGCGAGTGCCTAGCCATCAGCTTAAAGAATAATTTTTTCTGTTTCTCTTGGTGATGATGTAACTTCTTTATATAAAGAATGAGAAACTGTGTGGAAGAGAACAGCCTCTACTGCCTGCTGATTATAATCTCTAAAGCATTCAGGCATTTGAACCTGAGTGTCTCCACCTCAATCTTCAGGAATTGTGATTGGGCCCCTTGTAATTTCTTTTGCTGCAGCTGTAACTTTTCTGTTAAAGTGTTTTGGTGATAACAGGAGAAAATAAATTATTTGCTTCCCTGTAGGACACACAGGGAGGCACCTGGAGTCCCCTCCCTACTTCAGCGAAGGCTGGTTTATGGAAAGTAGAACATCATCGGCAAACACATCCTGGTGCAGCACACAGCAGTGTACGAATGTGAGAGCAACCCCCCTCAAGAAAAGACGAGCAGGAAATGGATATGTGACTCCTACACCAAGTTGGTCCTCCGGTTCCTGAAATAACATGTAAAAGGAGCAACAAAAACATCACTGTTGCCTAACTATCTTGAACTCTCACTCTAAAAATTCACCCAAGATTACTTCAGGAAAACTGAAAATACACTCTAGAAGGACAAATTTGCTACTTACCATAAATAATTCTTCTGGCTTTCTTTTTAGATCTACTAGACATTTCACTGTATCTTGGTATTTCACTACTAACTTGGTATAGAAAACAGGTAGATTGATAAGAAAAAATTTTTGGAGTTTGCTGCTGAGGAAACACCACAAAATTTCACTGATCACCCCCCAAGTCTTCTTTCTTAATGAGCAAGCAAGTTTCAGATTAACAGAACAGTTTATTGTTAGCTTCATGATGGAGGGCTCCTCGGGAGAACGAATCACCAAGGGCACAGTGTTTTCTTTCTTTATGCTATGTATTTTTATGCAATTACTGAAATTAAGCTTTTTTCAGTAATTCAGCAGTGGCTGAAATTTCTAAATGAAGGCATTTCCTAGGTCATGTGAATGGCTTTCTTCCTCTGGAGAAGTAATAAATCTGGATTAGGACTATACTGAGACCATATGCTAAGTATTCTGGGGAAATATGGACAGGTGAGATCCCAGAGTTAAAGGGCTGACAAGCAGAAATGGTGTTGGGGTAAAGCCAGAGGGGAACAGACCACGTTATATCATGCAGTGTTTGTAGGTAGGAGCAACCACTGTAAATAATTTTATACCATTTCTTAACTATAGTAGGTGTCCATGCATATATTATAAAGTCATCTAATTTAATGATTTGCACAAATCTCTATTACCTTAGTTTATACCTCCTTAAAATATAAAGGCAGATTATTTAAGCTTGGATTTTTTTTTAAGAACACATGCAAATATACCTTGTATCTAGCCGAAGATACTACTCACAGTGTTTCTGCACATTTCACAACTACAATGCCTTGAAAAGAAAGGCAAGCTAGGAAAAAATATTCACCAACATAGCAGTGGCACTGACCAAAGCAACCTTATTAGTTTTCTGTAGCATTGTCATCACATACCACAGCCTCTCAGTTCCTACAGAATTTCAAATCACCCTTGGTCAGATGTGTTCTCTCTCTCTCTCATACACGTACCAGTAAGTGTCTGCAAGTTGCACTTTGATAATCTTTGCAACACAGTAAAAGCTGCCTGAGATTATTTCTGCCACAATAAACAGTTTTACTTTTTATTTTGCTACATCTGCAGTTTGAAACTAGTGTGCAAAACCAGCCTCCAAGTGGAACAAAAAGGCCTTGTGAAAGTCTCTGCTGTGATAATGCTTCAAGCAATTCTGTATTTTTTTCATATTGCCACTGCAATATCTCTAAGAAATAATAGTATTTTCCTTCTGGAATGTTTTTTATTCTTGCCATACTGCCCCCCAAGACACCCACACACAGATGGCAATGGAAGGAAGTGAGGCAGCAATGTAATTTTTGCTACGCACTTCACATTCACGGCAGATTTTCACAGGGGAGAATCCTGAAGCCCTAGCTCAGGGATAACAGGAATAAATACATAAATGATATATGATTTGACTTGTGATTTTGACTCCCGGAAGAGTCAGTGAAGACACAGTGACTTACAGTTTTGACATTTGCCCAGCAACATTGTCAACATGCTTCCTTCCTCACAAGGCGTTCCTACACAGTAACAGTTAATTTATACAGCTGGTTTGGAAACGGGGTTTTCCATCGTTGCTATTTCAAAGTACTCTTTCAGTGACTCATGATCTTACTGTTCTCTACACTTAAGACTCTGAAAACTGATGTTCAAAAACCCCCTTTTGATCATCACAGACTTCCTGAATAATCCAAGCTATTTAATTATTTTGACTAAAATACATCCTTCAGAAAGATTTAGTGGTGTTAAGTACAACAACATAATGTGATGCTCTGCAGAAACTCCTAATAAAAGCTGCAGGATTGGTTATAAAGAATCCAGAAGTTCCCCAAGAATTTGTTCATTAGCCAGCCATTCTGACAGCCACAGAAACATCTCCAACAGGAAACCTCATCTCAGTAATGAAATTCATCAACACGACAGATGCACAAAACACTTGTCTTTAGAGATACCACCCAGTGCAGGGACACAGGCTATAGCAGAAAGCCCCAAACCAAGAATTTCATGAAAAAATGCCAAGGAATTTCAGAACAAAAAGACTTTGTTTGGCCGAAGTATTTATCTGGTTCATCTATTCATTTTTTAGTGCTTTTATTTTTTAGCACATAGGTCCCACTGTTCCACATCCTCCAGCACAGACCAGCTATTTTTTCAGCTAATAGCAATAAATACAAAAGATAAGACACAAGAAAGTTTACTGAGGTCAAGTAGAAACTTTCATCCTTAATCTTAATATTCAAGTATTACACCAGAAATGTCATTGACTATGATCAGAACTTCACTCAAGTCTTCTCTTTTTTCTATTTTAAATATGAAATGTTTTAATATTCAACAGACCACAGAAAGTTCAATTGAATTTCTATTTTTGCTTAAGTTGTGCTGGATGTTTTTGTGCTACTTCATGATTATTTTAATACTGCTATGTCTCAGAGTTTACACTTCAAAGATCTGCTGCAGGGCTACATTTGCCAAAAAAAAAAAAAAAAAAAAAAAAAAAAAAAAAAAAAAAAAAAAAAAAAAAGTTATTTGAATGTTAAGCACCTATATTTTGGAGCATTAGTCTGACTGAAAATCTAATCCCATTCAGTTTTTACCAAAATATGGGATTGTTTCTAGACCTTATCATGCTCAATTGCTTGGCATAATAAAAATCACTTATATCATGCAGCGTGGAATGAACTGTGTTAGAAATAAAACTGATCATTGCTCCATCTTAATACTTTCACCAAATTCAGCATATTTTCCATTTGCAGTCTTTCATTGCTATTCAGAGATTACGAATTAATTTATTCTAAATGTCAGTAACTGCACTGCACAACTATCTGAAGCAGATATGATTGAGTCTGTTCTAAAGAAATAAATTTCTTATGGTTCTTCTCATGGTAGTTCTTTACATATGCACCTCAAGCACTTTGGCACAATGAGGGCAAAATCTACTAGCCCTTGAGGATAATTTCCAAAGATTCATTGAAATGTAAATTGTGCTGACAATTGAAATTCTCTAACACGATTAATCCATCAATGGAGATTTATCAAAAATTTAAGTAGACATGAACTACCATTTTTAATATGCAATCAACAGCTCTTGGGATGAAAATAAACTTAATCACAACATCTATAATAAGTACTGCATTTCTGTCTAAAATCAAAAATTGAAGTACGGTATATGCTCATATATGTGACTACATATGCCAGCCATCATATAAATTACAGTCTCACCATCACAGTAAATTTAACACACTGGGAAGTAAAACTTAAAGAAAATAAATCCCTCTACATTTTAGTTTACCAAACGTAACTAAAGGTTCATTCCTTTGCTGCTTTGTTTTCCTAATGATATTAACACGAGCATTTGAGAGATAGGAACTGCAGCCCTGTAGCTTGTATTAGCTGTTTGTCTACGGCATTTTTATAGGAATTCAGAAGCAACCTTTCTGCTTTTATAAGTAACTTGGTACCATATTAATCAAATGCATTAGAAGCAAAGTATTTTGCTATCAATATCAGCTTCTGGCAATGACCTTAGAGCCATCACTAATGTCTCCATTTTAGGAATGTCTTTTGGAGCTTGGACAAAGTACTGACCTCTGTGAAAACTTCCTGTCTTCTCCCATCCCTACCCTCACATTCTTTATGTCCAGAGCTACCATTCGATATACAAATCTGCTAGCTCATGGGAAGCACTTGGAAGTTTATGTGAGAAAGCAGGAGAGCGTGATTTTCAGCCATCCATTATCAGGTAGAAAAATAACAAAATAAGACATTATTCTGAGCAGTGCTGGACCTCTTGCCTGTGATGCGACCTTTCATAGATCACAGGAGTTGTACTTATCTCTATAGTAAAGATAATAGCTCCCCATCCTGTGCTGTGGATGTGGGGAGCTGGAGAACAGAGAAGAACTTTGAAAGGTTCAACCTGTCAGTATTAGTATAATAAATAATACTAGGTGTCCTAGGATCCAGACTAGGAGTCTGGATTCTATTCTTCATGTTATTTTCCTGTATATTTCAATGTTTAATTTCGTTGAAACAGCTGAGAAGAGCTGGTGTCTTGAGGTGAACACAGGATGGGTCTTTTGTAACTTACACTCATGAGTACAGAAGCTCTCTGTGAGGATGAGGTTGTAGCTCGTTATTTTTTCTTCCTTTTTCAGAAGATGTGGAGAAAAATCAAATTCATACTGTTGCCTAGGAGTATGCAGTGACGTGAATACTACTTCTAGCACCTGTTGCATCTTTGCCATTTACACTGTCAGAATGAGAACAAATAGTAGCAAGATGTAAAAAAAAAAAACCTCGGTAAGGGAACACGTGTGAACAACCATACACATACCTATCCAAACCAGTTCTGCCTCTCTTCTTCCCAGCCTCTGTATACAACGGTTTACTTGTATTTTGGCCTCTCCATGTACTATTTTAAGACCTGTATGTATTTTATGTAAAATTGTTGATGGACACCATTTCTTCTTTAACCATTGATTGAAGACTCAGGAACGGATGGTATATGCTCTCTTGGGAAAATAAAAGCAGAATCAGTAAAGAAATATAGAGCAAACAGGTAACCAGTACCAGGATTGCTGTCTAGTAGGTGAAAGCAGACACAAGTCCTGTGTTGAGGCCTTGGAGAGAATAGAGGTTTGCCAGTCAGCTCAGGATTTGTGCTATCTAAAGGCAGTACGGTCCCAAGGTTGTGAGGGAGGGGGACAAGCAGAAGTGTGGGTAGAACATATTCTTGCTGAATCTTCTTACATCCTGAAAAGAGCTAAAATGAAACAATCAAGAGCTTAAAAAATAAAGATAGCATCTCTCTATTGCAACAGGAAATAAAAGAAAAAAAAAACCCAGAAATCTAAAAATTTTAAATATTTTTCCATGAAATAATTATACCCTGTTCAATCCGGCAACAGTGATTTGATACAATTTTCCTAGCAGCCTATCTATCAGGAGATAAGAAACTGATGGAGAGCAGCAAAGGACATTTGTGCCTGGACTAGCAAATCGCTTGATAACGGCACTAGGCAGATCACTTCACATGGCTTGGGCACAGAGCTGCTCTCCTCTCCAAAATACAGGGGAAAGAGAATAGTGGTAATATGACTGGTAAGGGTTTTTCCTGATGCAAAATAGGATGGATATAGGTCACCTAGAAGGAAAACTTAAGTAGATTATCCCCTTCCAATTTCTGCTTCACTTTGCATGATGCAGGTTTATACTAAGAAAGTAAGCATACACTAGGCTGGTTTCGTCTTCCTTTCTGTTATGCTAATTCTATTTGACCTTGCATAGAAATGAGCTCCTGTCAAATACCAATAGACAAATAAATGCCTGCCATAGCACTGTTTTCAAAAAAAAAAAAAAAACTATCCAATGGACAGGAATTGAGGCTCTTGCTTAAACATAACCTCTTTTTTAGCTCACACACCTTTACTGCTCCCAAACTGGCACTGCTGATCCCTTCCGCAGGCCCAGCAGAGCACACGGCTGTGGAAGGCATAGCATTCACAGCAAAAATATGCAATGGTATGAACCCTCCTCTGTAAAGTTTTTGGATGAGCAAACACTTCTACTTGTCTGCTTTGTGCCTCTTGAGACCTCACCAGCATCTTGCCTTAGCCTGTTTGACCCTGCTTGCACAGCATGGTTTCCCTCGCTGTACTGCACGAGGAAATGTGGCAGTTTGAGGGCCAGTGTTTCTTCCATACCCTCAGAGGAGAGCAGTATGTCATGGGGAGCAGGATCTTTTTTGCTAGCCACATTAACAGCTAGTAAAACATGCTGCTCAAACAAGAGATGAGCAGTCAATTTGTCATGCAGAACACAAACACAACAGCAATTTGAACCAGTCAGGAAGAGTCAGAAGATTTTGTTCATCCCAAATTCACTAGCACTCATTTTTTAATGACTTTGCAAAGAGTATGTCAGCATTTCTGATGTGACAATTTAACTGAATAATGATGTTGATCATATTCGGTGATTGCTCAATACAGACCCCAACTTCCCCAGCCAAAAGTGTGTCCTCAAAAGGATGTTCATGAATCACTACAGAACTCATAAGATATCAGTTTCTACCCTGCAGCAGATTCTGAGGCTCTTCATTTTGTTGTGAAGTGAAACCCCAACACCAAACTTTTGCATAAACTGAAAAATTCCAAAATATTATCCTTTAAGGATATCAAAATGTTTAATTCAACAGGGGCAAAGTCTTTTTTTTTTTTAGTATAAAACAAACAGAACATTTCATCTTCATCTTTCTGACTCATGAGACAGCTTCTAACAGAAGTATAATAATAAAACAATAAAACCAAAATGCAGTATTTCAGTGCTTCCATATAATGACGTCAAAAAAGTTCTCATGAAACAGCACGGCAGTAAAAACATCTCCTGGCAGAAAACTGATTTGCCACGTAAAGTGTCAGAAAGGCTCTTATTAAATAATTCCTCCAAATTAAGCAGATGTAGAAGGCTTGAACAGAAATAAGATGGAAATGCTTCACTATGCTGTGACGGTCTCACCTCTTCGACAAGATCAGAGGACAGTGCTTAGGATTTGCTACACTGAGCACTCGGGGAAAGCCAACTGACAGTTTTAGACACAAAAGACAAAATAAAAAGAGAATAAAGGGCCAACTCAGCAGTGATTTCGTTAGATTCTGAGTAAAGAAAGATCTAGTTAAGTCTGTACAGATTTTACTAGAATTTTTCTTCCTGTTAAAGGCATTGTCGTATTTTTTGGGGGTACACAAATCTTTCAAATTAATCTATTTCTTCTATAAGTTCTATAATTGCAGGGTTCATTCCACAGGAGAAAAAACAGAGTATTGGATATAGTAATGCCAGGCAAAAAAAAAGGCACTTTGATTGAAGGCAGAATTTGTTATTTAGGATTTCTCTACTTCAGCTTCTTTCTTTTTAAGTCAATACTAAACACACATGAAAAACATGTTTTATTTTTTAATTTATGTCAGCAAAAAGAACTTTTTCCTTCTCAAAATAATAGAAAAGATAGTTCCAACTAGGTTTCCAACTGTTCCAACTCTTTATTACATCTGAGACACAGGGCTTTAATCTCTTTTTATTTGACAGATATGTTGATTTGAAGAGAGACTCAGCTGACTGAGGACATCTACTGCAAATATTAAACTAATATATTCCCCTTTTCTTTTTGCTACCTGCTCTGCCTGTTTATATGCTTGCATAGCTAATGCAAAACTTGTGATCTGTGCAGTCTCTCTTTTTCTTCTGTTTGCTATTTTTTCTGTAAATTAAACGTCCAGTTTGGATAGCTTATTATAAAAAGCAGCATTTAAATTCAGTGCCTTGCTAAACTGCAAATGACATTTCGATTTCTGAAACAAATCATTACCTATATCTGGTGTCTTGTATAGAAGATCATAAATTATCACTCATTACACGATACTTTATTTACTCCTCTAATTTCTAGCCTTCCCCATCTCTTTTATAAAAATCTATCTGCACATCAGAAGTCCATTTCTGAGTACAAATAGTACAGACAGTTTCTATCTTGGCTTAACTAACATTAAACTTAGCATAGAGACTCAGCAAATATCCATGTCTGAGTTTGATGGTGTGAACTGAATAGCCAGGGTCTAGAGGTATGCCAGAACAACATCCCACAGACATTGAATTTCGGATTTTTATCTCACCTTTTATAACAAAGGATCCAAGAATATTTGACAGAAAACCCTTAAGCGGGGCAGGGGTGGGGGGGGAGAA
>NW_010425204.1:0-6384 GCF_000710305.1 Buceros rhinoceros silvestris
CAGCTGCCCGAGCCCTGAAGGTGAGCCGGTCCCCTCCCAGGCTGCTGCGGGTCCGTTCAGCTCCCCGTCTTGCCCTCTCCCGGCAGCAGCCCAGCTGCTGGAAGCTCTCCTTGTTGGGGCTTGATCGGAATCATCCACAGCTGCTCGGCGTGCCCCGACCCCCGGCACGCACGGATCAGCCCTCCCTCCCCACCGCCGCGTCTGGGGCTCAGCACCAGCTGGGTGGTTCAGGAGTCTCCTCCCAGCCGAACGCAGCCTCGTGTTATCAGCCCTAAGAAGGGATGGTTTGTTTGCCGCTGTGCTGAGATAAGGGCAGTGACATGCCCCTGAACTTCAGGAACGACCTGGCTGTTACTCCCCGACTGTGGCGTTTTGTTGCTGGTGATACGGTATCTTCCCCTGGCCACCCCGGCGCTCGGGGCGAGACGGTGCTGGGGTCCCATTGCTGCACCCCCGTGGCGCCGTCCTGCCTGGGCTTTCCAGGACCCGAAGAGCTGTGCTGCCGCACCCTGGAGCAAGTGGCAGCAGAATAGTTGAGTGCTGGGCTCTGGAGCCTCCATCTGATGGAGGCTGCTTATGGAGGACTTGGTTTCCTCCACCTGCAGCAAGGTGCGGGACCACCTTGGGACTGCCCCGGGACGCGGACCTCCTTGCAGCTGCTGCACGCCTGCTCACCATTCTTCCCTTCTCCCTTGCAGAGCACTACAAACATCACTGGTTTCCTGAGAAACCGTTCAAAGGTTCTGGCTATCGCTGCATCCGCATCAACCACAAAATGGACCCCATTATCAGCAAGGCAGCCAGCCAGATCGGACTCAGCCTCCCGCAGCTCTACCAGCTCCTGCCCAGCGAGCTCACGCTCTGGGTGGACCCTTACGAGGTCTCCTACCGCATCGGGGAGGATGGCTCCATCTGTGTCTTGTACGACGCAACTGCGACGAAACCTGCGAGCTCAAAGCCTGTGAGCTCCTACGGGATGCTCACCTGTAAGAACCAGATGATGCTGGGGCGCACCAGTCCTTCCAAAAACTACATCATGACTGTCTCCAGCTAAATACTCCTCTCGTCCTTACACTGCCAAGACACAGGCTACTGTATACCTCACCTGAGGATCTATTTTTAAGATGAAGAGCTATTTATATTTTTTAAAAAAATCCAAGAAAATCCAAAATTAAAATATCAAGCACCGCTCTGAACAGGAGCGGTGTTACAGGTGCCTTTTTTAAAGCTGTTGCAAGCTTAGGTTTTTATTATGAAGCCGATAACTACCTAATTAGTGTTGGATGGCAATTTTGGGCTGGCTGGCTGACTTGGGCTGCTTGGAATGGAGGATTAGAGGGGGGGAAAAGTCAGGCTGAGAATTGTGGCTTGGTGGTGGGAGATTCCTGTGTCACCTTGTCACCATCCTGGTCCCCACCAGTAGTGCCAAGTATTGCAATACTGTTGGAGAAGGGACAAAGGAATTGCTGTTTTCCCTCCTCTGACTCCTTCACTCCCCAGCTGCTCTGATCTCTCTGGCACCTGGATATCGTGTTTGGGGGAACCTTGCCTTGGGGCTGGGTGATGCTGGGAACCTGGGAATCCCTCTCCTTTGCTCTCTGGACCCGCTTCATGAGTGGTGCAGCTCTGCTCTGCTCTGCCCCACTCCCAGCACAAAGCCAGGGGAGCATGGCCGGTCTCCAACCCCCTCCACCTTTCCTGTTGTGTACCGTGTGGGTCTCGGTGTCTTGTGAGGTGGAGCGAGGCAGAGGTGTGCTGGGGTCAGGCTGTGCAGAGAACGTCCTCAGGATGAATACCGTAGCTACTGTGGTGGCACTGGAGTTGTGCTTGTTCCTGGTGCTGCCCAGTACCTGGCTGGCACCCCCTGCTTGCTGCTCACAGGGAAGGGTGCTCCAGGCCCTGGCACCAGCATGGAACAGCTGTGAATTACAAAACCTTTCTACTACCTGTGGCTTAGACGTCAGCCCTCGACCTGCTCTTGCGTGGCCTCTCTGTGCCCCAGGAGCGGAGTCTTGCCTCCTGCACAAGTTGCCTAATCCAGCGCTGATGACTTGCTGTGTCACTCCTCCAGAAGAGCTGAAGCAACTCGCCTTGTGCCCTAAGGTTGGTGTGTGAGAACCCCTTTGCCCTATCAGAATCAGAAGTATTGGGGGGCTCTTCCCCCTATGTGTGGGGTGCTCAGATGCTTTGGTGTCCTGATGCCGCTTTTAAAGTCTCAGCACTTCTTCCCCCTCTGGGTGATCTGCCCCGGTTTGCTGTCTCCACTGGTACCTTGGTAAGGGGCATCGTTGGGCTCTGATCTCTTGGCACAGAACTGTTTTGCACAATTAGCGCCTGGTCCCGTGCTCTGTCTGCTTGAGCAAAACTCCTCTTGGAATCCCAGTGGTACTTGTATTCAGGGAGACTTTGTGGTGTGCAGGATTTGGCCCTTAAACCGCTCTGGCTGCCTCCAGAGGGGGTGGGAGCTGACAGGGCTGCCCCAAGGACCTTACCTACCTGTGGGGAATGAGCCTTTACCAGGATGATGGATGTCCATTGCCTTTTTGCTTACCAGCCGGTGCTCCTCAGTGATCCTGGGAGAGGGGACTGAAACAGCGGGGCAGTGCTGTGATGGAACTTTCCCAGACTGGTCTCTCACATGCCTTTTTGTACCTTCCTCTTCCCTGACCTGGCAGCTGACTGGCATAACCAGGGTTGTTCTTGCCCAGCCTGTGATGAATCAAGTTCTCAGACATTTGTGCAATATATTTCCAAACCTTGGCTGCTCCAGGAGAGGAAGGAAGCCTCCATCTGCCACAGTACTCAGCTTGTTTTTGTAATATATATTAAAAACAAAATCCCAGCCCAGCTCCCCAACTCTGACTACTCGTGGAAAAGTAAGTTCAGATTTTTGTAAGCTTCAGATCATGAATTCTAAAACTGGAAAAGCAGCCTCAAATCTTAAATCCTTTTAAGGTGTCGAGTGGTGACTGTTTGTCCTTGAGCAGTAATCGCAGGCTGTGGCTCTGGAGTTGCATCACTTCCCTCTGCATCGCTTGGAGTTCTCATGTCAGCAAAGCAGACGCTGACGCGGAGCACTGGGGCTTTTCCTGTGTGAACTTGTGCAATAGGTGACCTCAGCGAGAGGGGAGGACTTGGGAACTTCCAAAAAGCAAATTTCCTTTTCAAGGAAGAGGGATCTTGGTGCTTTTTGGAGCCCTCAGTTAACTTGCTCACACAGAAAGCCCATGAAGAGAACCATGTCCAGGGTGGGCAGGGTTTGCTGTGCTGCATGTGGCGTTTCCTGAAGGCTGATACTTCCTTGGGTTCAAATTTGTCACAACCAAAGCAGTCTGGAGACTTACCCCCTTTTACTCTGTTCCCTCCCTCTAACCAGAAAAGTGTTTTCAGGAACACAGCCCACACCAAAGGAACACACTAACTGCTCTTAAGGTGCCCCCACTTCAGAACCAGACTAGCTGAGGCTCATCGTCTTTGTCCCTGGGGTGGAGGAGGCTGATGTTGAAGGATCTGGTTTTAGCTTCACCACCAGCCAAACCCAGGAACCATCCACTTCTCTCCTGTAGCTGGTTACAAGTAAAAGCTGTGAATTAGTGTCTCTGTTGCCTTCTGCCTACAAGCCTGACCCTCGACCGCAGAGCTAAGGGTGTGTATTTTGAGACCCCTGTTTGAGGGGTTTCCTGTCTTTGTTTGTTTAACAAGCTGGACTGTTGACCGGGACCTGCTTTTTGTTTCTGGTGGAAGTGGTGGCCAGTTGGTGAGCTAGGCTGGGAGGAGGGAGTGGAGGGTTGCGAATTGTATAGTCGTGTTTTTATATATGGAATGTACAGATCCTTTGACAGACACATGCTTTTGTTACTTTAATAAAAATGTAGCGGTATAAAGGAGCCTGATGTTCTTATGGGGTGCTGTTGGGTGCTCGTGAAGGGGGTGAGGGCTGAAATCCTGCACTGCAGATGCTGGGGCTTGGTTCAAGTGCGGGTGACTGTTACTAGCCAGCTGCGTCCAGGAGGAGCTTTAGGAAAAAGCTGCTTAGTCAATGTGCTGACTCCGAACATGACCATCTCAACCTGAGGAATGAAGGCTGGGAATTGGTCTGGTGACTAATATGGGGCTGGGGGTGTCCTGTCCTCTCCTTCCTTATGCTGATGACTGGGCTCTGGCTTGGGCAGCAAGAGCTTTAGTCAGTGCTGGGCTGTGGCCACCCTGTGCCCTGCCCCAGCATGGAGGTATTTATGCAGGTGACAGCCAGATCTTACCCTGCCCTGGGACCAGCATGCATAAAGCTCTGGAAAGAGGTGATGAACCATGGGAGTGAGGCAGGGAGGCAGTTCCTGGTGAAGCCTCCCTGCTCCCCCTGTCCTTCCTGGGGTAACAGAGCCAGCAGAGGAGGAAGGGTGAGGGATCACGGGACCGCAGTGTTCAGGCATGTGGAGGATACTCTGGGCGTGTCATGGTGAAGGCAGCCGGGATCGTTCATGGGGGATCCTGTCTAAGCTGTGTCAAGAGGCTGGTGAGTGCAGCAGGAGCTGTAACCCCGCTCCCCAGGATGGGGATGTCCAGCTCGGGTGTTTAACCCCATCTGCACCCCTCTCCAGCTGACCTGATCTAAGCACCTCGGCTGGTTTCATCCAAAACTCCATTTTACAAAGCTCAGGAGGGGCTTGAGGTGCAGCCTGCCAGGGTCCTTGTGACCTGCTCCCTGTGCCGGTGCCCTTCTGGAGCACGATGCCAAGGGTCTGCTCCCGTGGCTCTCCTTGGTGGGGGCAAAGCTGCTTCCTCCCCTCCTGCTTTTCTCATAACGCCTCCCAGACGAAAACAATCTGTGGGCCCTGTCAAAGCTGCTCCTTTTTGAAGTCATCCCTTCATTAGTGTCCGTAAACACCCGAATTGCTGCTGCTTGTGAAACAGGGCTGGAATGGGTGGCCCGTTCAGTTGCTGATTAGCTGGGGAGTCACCCTGGTTCAAAGGCTTGGCGAAGTCAGATGATGATGGTGGCCTTCCTCCCTCCTGCTTGTCCAGACCAGCATGCTCTGCCTGGGCCTGCATGCCATGGTCTGTG
The DNA here is from genome assembly GCF_000710305.1 of Buceros rhinoceros silvestris. Taxonomy (NCBI): domain Eukaryota; kingdom Metazoa; phylum Chordata; class Aves; order Bucerotiformes; family Bucerotidae; genus Buceros; species Buceros rhinoceros. Next base: position 5,063 of record NW_010425204.1, read on the forward strand.
GCCCAATTTCAGCCTGGCATAGTCGGTGCTGTGCCAGCCTGGCGTGGCCTGTGGCTGGTATTGTGGCCAGCTGGCAGAGCCAAGTTATCTCAAATGTGAGCTGCTCACAGCCAAGATTAGAATATGGCTCTTACACCATGGAGCGTTTAGCGAGGAGTCAACTGCTGGCAGTTCCCCCTGCCAGCCCAGTAACAGCTGACTCATCTACTATTTTTATTTTGCTTGTCATTGTTCTTCTGGTCAGATCGCGATAGCTGGTGTACAAGCTGGGTTAGCTTGGGGGCGTGTCTTTATCTGCTCCCCCCAAACCCCTTTCCAGGCCTTCGGATGCTGAGCTGCAGCTCTGGGCACGTTTTCTCATTGCAAGATCCCGGGGGACATCTCCGGATCAGCTCAGGGTGCAGGAGGGAGCGTGGAGACAGAGCTGAGGAGGCAGCGGGGACCCGGCGGCAGCTCTGAGAAAGGCTGGAAGTAACTAAAACCTCACTCGTCCACCGCTCCCCACCTCCTGCTGCAGAAACCTGGACTCATTTTCTGCTGAGCCTTTTGCTGGGTTTCTGCTGGGGTTTTTTAGTCAGGGAAGTGTCTGATTCAAGGAACTTGAGCCAAACGTTCTCTTGCTGTCCCAGCAGACTGGAAGGGGGTTTAATGCCTGTTTAGAGTAAAAAGGTGGGTGGGTTTTAATGTCCCGTCCCCCGGCTCCCCATGTGAGGCTGCCAGGAGGAATGACCTGACCCAGCAGCCACAACCACCCCAGGACAGGGTCCCCCTGAGTCCTCGAGGATGTTTTGGTTGACTCACAGCAGAATGTTTGTTTGATGTTTTGCTGTGTTTGTGCTCTCTTTCCTGGTGTCTCTTTAGCAGAAACTGCGTGTTTCTCAGTTTTAGGTTGTCAGAAAAGCAACCTCAGCGTTGAGGATGCGAAACTGCTGCCGGGGGTTATTTCTGCCCTTCCCACAGACGCCAGACCTCATCCCCCATCACCGTCCCAGCCTTGAAATGCTTTTACCCTGTGGCTGGGGGCAGAGCTGGGCCCCTGCGAACCACCAGGGCAAATGGGACGGGTTGCTCAGAGGGGAGTGAGTCGAGCGGGGACAGCACTGGGGTGGTGGGCTCTCCCTTGTCAGCCTCTGCAGCTGGAGGAGGGACAGAAGTGAAACTGGGCGGTGCTGAGCCTGTCCCTGCAGCAGCAGGTTGGTGCAGGGCTCAGCCTCTGCCAGGTGCTTCCTGCCCTCGGTGTTTGCCAGCGGGGTGATGGGGAGCCCCCCGCAATTTCAGCTTGGCTGAGGCCAATCAGGCACTTGCGGGGCTGCAGCCGCCTT
>NW_010425204.1:6515-7438 GCF_000710305.1 Buceros rhinoceros silvestris
GCCTGTATCGGGGGAGAGGCAGCCGGCAGCGCCCAGCCCCAGCCCTGGGAAAAGGGGGAGGTGTGGACCCCGGGGCGCTCGGTCGCCCGCGGTGCTCCAGAGCCCGGATGATCTTCCCAGGATCTGCCGGAGCTGTAGAAGCTCACCATCACGTGGCCCAGCAACGGCAAAATGGTTTGAGGCATTTGGAGGGGCTGATGCTGCGCCAAGCCCACAGTGCTTTGGGTTCAGCCCTCCGGCAGGCTCAGGCACTGCTGCTGCTTGCACCAGCAATCTCTCTCACCGCCACGGTTTGCTCCAGCAAGCTCCGGCGTTCCCAGTGTTTGCTGCGGTTGTGGAGCCCCACACAAGCTCTACCTGCAGCTCTGGATGAGCCAGCCCCTTTCCTGAGTCCCCGGGACATGGGCAGGCATCACATCCAGGTCCAGAGTTGGCACATGGGCTCCTGTGGTTTCTGTCCCTTGGCTGGGCTGACAGAGGGATTCCTGGCTAGGGACTGCGCTCCCTGACAGACCTTCCTCTTGACAGACCTTCCTCTCCCTCCTCTTCCCTCATCCAGCTCCCTGGCCTCCCTTTGTATTTGCACAGTGGCCATGGCCAGACCTTGAGCTCTCCCTATCCAGACCTTGAGCTCTTCCTGGCTCGACCTTGAGCTCTCCCCAGCCACGACCCATCTTGTCTCTGCTTGTCCATCTCCAACCACGCCAACAGCCTCTCACACAGCCAGAGACCCCGAACCAGTGCGACAGGGAAGGCACTGCTCTGCCGTTCCAATCCTTACTAAAAACTGAACCACCCAGTGGAAAAAAAAAAACCCAAACCCTTCCTTCCCCCTAAAAGGTCATGGGCAGACGCGAGCCTGTGTTCCACAGCTGCCGCTCGCCCACTCGCCGCCGCTCGCCCACCCCCCCCCCCCCGCCCCG
>NW_010425204.1:7591-8084 GCF_000710305.1 Buceros rhinoceros silvestris
CCCGGCTCAGGAACTGTCTCAGTGCGGGCGGCTTGCTGTGCTTGGAGGGACTCCAGCAGCAGATGGGGCAGGCTGCGGTGATGCTGAACGCTGACTTGGAAAGAAAAAACAAATTTCCCCCCAAAGAACCACAAAACCTGACAGCAGGCTTAGCCCCCGCCCCGGCTCCGCTCCCCGCCTGCTCGCTCCCTCCTGTGCCAGCTCTTGGGCAGGAACACACAGGGAGCGGCATCTGGCAGACTCAGGTTTATTAAAAATGACAGAGAGAGGGGAAGGGGCTTCCCAAAGGGACCTCCCCCTGCCCGGCGCAGGAACTGTCTCAGTGCGGGCGGCTTGCTGTGCTTGGAGGGACTCCAGCAGCAGATGGGGCAGGCTGCGGTGATGCTGAACGCTGACTTGGAAAGAAAAAACAAATTTCCCCCCAAAGAACAACAAAACCTGACAGCAGGCTTAGCCCACGCCCCGGCTACGCTCCCCGACTGCTCTCTCCCTC
>NW_010425204.1:8350-8631 GCF_000710305.1 Buceros rhinoceros silvestris
CTGCTTCCAGTGCCCCCAGAGCGGGTGTGTACCACAGCCCAGGGTGGGGAGTCACCTCCCCTCGAGGGGGGACTTGATTCCAATTCGACCAGCTCGAATGGGACAGAAGTGGGGTCTGGAGAGGGACAGCCCACCCTGGCCCTGCAGATGGTCCCCACATCTCCTGGGGTGTCATTGAGGGGCTCGGGGTCCCGGGGGCCAACTCACCCCGGCCACCCCTCTGCGGCGAGCGCCTGGGCAAGGGCTATGAGGCTGGGACAGATGGGCAGGAGGAAAGGAGG
>NW_010425204.1:8975-10264 GCF_000710305.1 Buceros rhinoceros silvestris
AACTGTTACCATCTGTCGGGTGGGGCGGTGGAGGGGCCAGGGCCAAGCCGGGTCCGGGGTTTTGTTTCTCCTTTCATGCACCACTAAACTTTGCACCTTTTGTTTCCCAGAGAAGAGCTGAGAGCTGGGGAGAAAGAGGCCTCTGTGCCGCGCGGGTCAGGGCAAAGCTTGCTCAGCTCACTGGGGGGTTCACGTACGATTCTTATTAAATATTATAATAGTAATTATTGTTATTTGAGGAGCCTGTTGGTGTTGGGTAACACTGTGCTGAACCCTATCCATCCTACCCCCGCCCCCGGACCACACCCTGTGAGCTCGCAGGGCAGAGTGAGGTGCCCCAACTTGTCTCAAGCCGCAGCAGGCAGAAGCCACAGCTGCTGATGCTCGTGGGGAGCAGCCCTCGGGGACCCGCGGCTGCGGGGTGCCCAGCCAGCCCCGAGGGACGCTGTGCCCCTTGTCCCTGAGGGATGCTGTTCCCCTTGTCCCCAAGGCATGCTGTGGCCCTTGTCCCCAGGTGATGCTGTTCCCTCGTTCCTGAGAGCTGCCATGTCCTGGCAGGAGGTGAGGGCAGCCGGGATGGTGGGAGCAGCCCCGGGGCCAGTTTGTGCTTCCTCCGGGCACGGTGTCTGTGTCTGGGACAGGAGCACAAAGCCCAGAGTGGGTTCCAGCTGGGCGTGTGAGTCTCAGCAGATGCCTGGGTTTTGTTCAGGGCTTTGAGCCACCGTTTTGCTTGTCATCTGCTTTCCTCCGAGCCGCATCCCTGGGCTTGGCCTGGAGCTGGTAGCTGGGACAAGTCCCTGTGTGGGGAGACGTGTTTCCCAGCTCTGGAGGAGGGCTCATGGGCCTCCCACCTCTGCCACATCTCTGCACTGGTGGCTCTGACCCAGGAGTATCTTGCGGGCCATGTCTGAGCTTTGCCTGTGGCTACTGCTGCTACGGAGCAGTTCCTGTCTCCCTCGCACCCCAGCTGGCGGAAACACGGCAGAGGGAAAAGGATTTAAGGGTGGTGCTGGGTGGTCCTGTGCCCCAGGAGCTGCCACCTCTGGGGATGTGTTAGAGCATCATTGCGAGGCTGGTACCTGCCCCATCCTCTCTGCAGGGGCCACTCATCCCCGTGGGTATCCCAGTGCCTGCCACCACTGTGCCCGGCCACACAGCTCTCAGGGCTGGGACCCACGTGAACATAACAGCCGTGTGAACACAACAGCCGTGTGAACACAACAGCCGCTCCTTTGGGGAACCACCGGGAAACGTGTTACTGGGAACCGGCTGGAGGCAACCACAACGCT
>NW_010425204.1:10384-11094 GCF_000710305.1 Buceros rhinoceros silvestris
AACCGGCTGTAGGCAACAACATCGCTAAGCCCTTGCGTGTCCCCAGCATCCCCAGCTGCCAGGCGAAGGGCGAGGCCCCTCTTCCCTCTGACAATGCCCTTTTACCAGGGAGTTTGTGTCTATTATAGCACCGGATAAAACAGCAGAGGGGAAGGACGGGGCTGGAGCGGAGCAGCTGCCCTCGCTGACTCCTTCACTGCTTTGTTGTGAGTTAAAAGGCTGAATCAGGACTGAGACACCGGCCGTGGCGTCCCCTACAGCGTGAGGGCCCCGGGGAGGGCTCTGCAGAGGGTCTGGCTGGGATCTGCCCCAGCAAACTCCCCCCTGGGTGGTCAGCGCAGACCGTTTCGGGGCACAGCCCGGGGACGCGGAGCCTGCCCGTGTCTCTGCCCAGCTCTGCCAGCGTGCGGGGGGCTGAGCTTTCCTTTTTCTTCCTTTTCTCCTTTGGAGTGACTTCAGTGACGGGGTTCAGCTCCAGCCCCGAGGCTATGCTCCCAGACCCTATGGATGGGTGCAGTGTCGGAGCAATGCACCCCCTTTTAGCACTGACCCCCAAAACCTGCTGGGGCAGGAGGAGGGAGAAGAGCAATGCTGAGCCTGTTCCTCCCAAACACAGACCCCCCGACAGCGAGCTGGCCGGCACAGAAAGCCCCCGCTGCCGTGCCAGCCTCCAGCAGCTTTCGGGATGGCGGCAGCCGCCGCCGGGGGGG
>NW_010425204.1:11240-13279 GCF_000710305.1 Buceros rhinoceros silvestris
GCCAGCCGCTGCTGGGGAGGGCTGGGGGCCACGGCAGGGCTGGACTGTGGGCTCCACGCTGCCTTTTGAAGCAGAGACAAAGCCCGTCTTGATATTTATGGCACGTGCAGCGGGAGCACGGGTGTGCGGGGCTGCGGGACAGATGGTGAGTGAAACAAAAGGGGAGGCAAGAATGGGAGCTGAACAGATTGGGAATTTCCTGCCTGTTCCTCTCCCCCGTTCCCAAATGCTGCTGGGGAGTGGGACTGCCTTTCCCCAGTGGTCCCCTCAAAGGGGTTGGTCCCTCCAGAGGGACTGAGCCTCACCGGCTGGTCTAGCTCCTGGACTATGCCTCCCCAAAACCTGAGACCCAAAACGCCAGCTCCATTTTACTACTGACGAAGCCTCACCGGCTGCTCTAGCTCCTGGACTATGCATCCCAAAATCCTGAGCCCCAAAATGCCAGCTCCATTTTACTCCTGACGATGAGCAGGACCCCCCTGCTCCTCCAAGCCTCAGTCTGCTCCGCTTTGAAATGGGACCCCAGCTCGCCCCTGATCAATGCCGGGGAGGTGAGGGGTCCTGGTGATCTCCACCAGCGATGTGCTGGGTCTTTTCCCCCTACCTCTGCCATTTTCTTATCTCTTCCCAGCCTCACCGCAGCTGCCGTGGGCTGGATCCGAGCAGCTTATTAGTAATCACCTTTTATTGCTTGTCACATCACGAGCAGTCTGCAGATGGCCAGGCACGGTGGTGGCAGCCGTGACCTGGCTACCAATCCTTTTGTCCTGGCAACGCCTCCACTCAATAAAGGTTTTGGGCTACGTCTGAGAAGAACTGAGCGAAGGGAAGCGCTGAAGGACGTGACGCCGGGTTACACTTCCCTGGGCAGTGACTCACGCCCGCTCTGCCAATGCTCCGATGTCGAAATAGAAGCCGTGCCCAGAGGTCACGTCCCTTGTCTGGGGGGGCTCTGCCCACCCCAGACTCCTCCAGCCACCTTAAGGTTAAACCCATTGCCCGCTGCTTCGCTGCTTTCTCATGTATTTCTCTGAAGGGAAATATTTTGAGGGGTTGTTTTTAAACACTTCCTGGGAAAACATCCTCCTAAAGGGATGTTTGCAAACAGCCGGGGGAATGTTTGAGCAGAGGGATGCTGCAAAGGGGAAAAAAAGAGAGAGGAGGGGAAGAGGATGTGAGGAAGAGGCGGGAAAGAGGTGGAGAAGAAATCTGGGGGTTTTTAGGGAGAAATCCTGCCTGTCCCCGGGGGGTACCCTGTGCTTGGTGGCTGGGGAACTCTATTTTTGGTTGGTTTGGGATTTCCCCCCTCCTTTATGCTTCTCTGCGGATCTGACAAAGACCTGCACTCCTCCTTCCTCCTTCTCCGTGGGACACAGGCTGCTGGGGCCCCCCAGACCCTGCACCTCCTCCTGGCAGCAGGAGGAGGAGGAGGAGGAAGGGGATGAGGAGGGGCCAAGCCCCCATCGCTGCTACCCCCACCACAACAAGGCAGCGATTGGGCGCCCGTGGGCTGGCCCAGGCCCAATGGGGTCCCCTCCTTGGCTTTGGGAGGAGGCAGCAGCAGGGCAGGGGGTCACGCTGACCCTTTGCCCCCTCACCTCCACCCCTGCGGCTGCAGGGCCAGTGCCTAGCTGGTGTCAATCTCCAATCCCAGTTGCCCGGCGAGGATAAAGCAGCTGCTGGCAACAGCATTGGGTGGCTGCTTTTCCCGGGTCTTGCTCTGTTGCCATCAGACCTTGCTGCCAGGTGCCCCCCCGAGGTGAGGGGCTGGGGGTGCAGGGGGTGCTTGTAGGGCTGGTGTTGATTTGGGAAGGAGCGGGGATGCTCTGAGGCAAAAGCATGACCTGGGAAGGAGGAGCAGTGTGTGCTGGTACCTGAGCAGCTCCGGAGCACGGGGAGGAGGGTGGTGTTGGTTGATCCTTCAAATATCCTCCCCTGCTGCTTTTGCAGAGCATGGAGACGTGGTGTGGGCTTGGGTGCTTGCAGTTCTGTCCCCATCCCCCTCATGCCTAGCCTGCTGGATGCTGTCCCAGGGAAAG
>NW_010425204.1:13398-13828 GCF_000710305.1 Buceros rhinoceros silvestris
GAAAGAGGAGTCTCAGCCCAGCCTCACCCAAGCAGGCACTGACTGTGGTGGGCACCCCTGGGTGCTGGGCAGCCCCCGAGCCTGGGACATGGCCGGGGAGAGAGATCCAGGGCCACCCTGCCAGCCTGGATATGTCCACATGTGACAGACAACGCCGACACCTAGTGACAGCTCTGGGGTCCCCTGGCTTTGGGGTTCTTGGTTCTGGTGCCTGCGGGGGGGATCTTCATCTCTGCAGGGAACGGGTTTGGTTGTGAGGTGTCATGGGGAGGGTCCTTGCACAGACCCCATCGGGGAGGTGCTGGAGTGGGGATGGTGGTGCAGGGACATGTCGTGTCTGGTACAACCACTAGACGGCAAATCCAGCCCGGACTGTGTCTGCAGAAAGGTCCGGGCTGCGAGAGCGGAGGGGGCGGAGCCCGGGGCGGGG
>NW_010425204.1:13889-14336 GCF_000710305.1 Buceros rhinoceros silvestris
GTCTGGTACAACCACTAGACGGCAAATCCAGCCCGGACTGTGTCTGCAGAAAGGTCCGGGCTGCGAGAGCGGAGGGTGCGGAGCTCGGAGCGTGGTCTCCGTGTTTGGGATTCCTCAGACGCGTTCCGTGCAGTTACAGAAAGAGCTTTATTCATTGGTACGATACCTACAGTTCATGCGCCGGTGGGGTACGGGGTTGGGGGGTTCTCTCTATAGTGTCAGCATGCAGTTTAAATGCGGAGGGTCTGGGTGACCTGGTCAGCCGCACAGGTCATCTCCAAAGCTCAGCTTTGGTTCTCAAACTGAACTGTCCAAGGAACCTATTTGGGTGGTTTTGGTGGATTCGTTTTGTGGTTTTAATTGGGAGACCACAGTTGCAGGGAGGGAGCTCGGAGCCGAGCTGGGGGGGGGGATGGAGATGGGTGGGGGGGGGCCACACCGGCAGGC
>NW_010425204.1:14380-16187 GCF_000710305.1 Buceros rhinoceros silvestris
GAATGTGTTTTGTGGTTTTAATTGGGAAACCACATTTGCAGGGAGGGAGCTCGGAGCCGAGCTGGGGGGTGGGATGGAGCTGGGTGTGTGGCGGCATCCCAGGCAGCCGGGACTGACAGCACTGGGATCTGCCCCATCCCTTGCCCTCAGCCCTGCCCTGACCCAGCGGTCTGTGAGGAAGATGAGACCCCCCCCTGCCCATGGTCCATGAACTGGCTGTTTCTCAGGGTGTTTCTCTCTAACCTCAGCAGCCGACAGCTCCTCGGCAGCCACAGGGAATGTTCTCTCCTTCATCTCTGGATGAGATGGTGGAAGCAGGGAAGATGGAGGGGGAAGAGTGGATTTGCTCTTCCCATCCAAGACTGAGGGATGCTGGCAGCCAGGAAATCTTTAACCCTTTACTCAGGCAGCTCCCAACCTGCTGCTCACAGTGACCGCTGGTACCTGGTCTGGATGAGTTGTTTTAGACCTGCTGGTTCTGCAGGACCCCCCAAACCTCTCCCCACTGGGGTCAGATGCTCAGTGCCATGTTTTGGAAGTGGGACGAGCTCGCCCCTGTCCATGCCTCACCCCACCTAAACCAGGGGAGAAGATGAATGGGAGTGCAGCGCTTTGGGGGGTGGCAGTGATGGGGTCAGAGGGGGAGTGGTGCTGGGATCTTTCCCACCCTGTGTGGCCAGGAAGAGAGAATGTTTGGGGAAGAACAGCTCTGCCCACCCCATGGGCTGGTGCTGGAGCACCCTTATTGCACTATTGCGGAAGCCAAGTCAAACGGTGAAGCTGCATTAAAACGGGAGTGAGTGTCTCCCCAGGAAGGGGGGAGCCAAGTCCTGAGGATGGGGAGGGGACTGGGCTAGATCTCTATGATGGTGGCACGCCGCAGGCACAGCGGGGCGTCCGGGGGCACCGCGTTTCGCTTGATCTCATTCCCGTCGAGCCGCAGGACCTGGAGCCTGGAGTAGTTCATGACGTCCACCACAGTGCAGAAGCTACTGATGGAGAACTCTGCAGGGAGGGGAGAGGAGATGGAGAGCTGAGCTCTAGCCTTGGTGATGCCACTCACCTTTGGGGAGTGAGGTGAGAACTGTCAAGGAGCTGCTCTGGAGATGAGTCTGAGCGTACTGAGCTCTGTGTGCTTGTTTATGTTAAGAGGGGAGGAAAAGAATGAAAACACCCCGTAATCACCAATTATTCTGGCAAATTTGGACTCAATGCCCTCAGGTCTTAAGCTAGAAGAGTAACTGATGCTCCTAACTGCAGTCAGGAGGAGTTTGTGCCTATTCAAGGGTTTGTGGAAGGGGTGGCAGCACCTTCATTCAGCCTGGCTGGAGCTCTCACAGGGAAAAATCCAGGTGGAGCCAGAGGAAGAACATCGATTTTTTTTATTGGGAATTGCCTTTGCAGCCTCTTTCATGAGGTTTCATACGCTGCAGCCTCCAGCCTCTGACTGCCCTCGGCCACCACGGGACCACCCAGGCAGCGTGTCTGGGAGGGACGACATCCCTGTCCCCATCCGGTCCCGCCCTGTTCATCCGCCACCGCTGCTGCCAGCACCAGGCGGGGAAACTTCAGCCCTGCCCAGACTGGGTTTGGAGGGAGGAAATGGAAAAACCTCCGAAAATTTTGTGCAGTATTTGGGAGAGAAGCGACCGCCTAGATGGCAGCAAAGCTCCAGGCCAGGCTGCTGCTGGAGAAGGCAGAGGGGTGCTGGGGGACCCCTGTGTCCACAAACCGGGGGCTTGGGGCGCTGCAAACCCCTGGGGGTGGTGTGGATCGAGTGAGGACCTTCTGGGTGGCTGGAGGGGCA
>NW_010425204.1:16364-16666 GCF_000710305.1 Buceros rhinoceros silvestris
CCGCAGCCTCTCGCTCCTGAGGATGCTTTAAAGGTCAGTGGCAAAACCCGCAGCTGGAGGAAAAACTGCGGTAAAGCCCGAACGGCTCCGTGGTGGTTTCGTGGCATTTGTGGGCAGCTGTTAACAGCCTCAGATTTTGAAAGCAAACATTTGGGAATCTGTTCCTGTTTTCGTGTTTCTGTCGGTTCCCCGGTGCGGGGTTGTGTGTTTCCTCTGCAACAGCTGATGGTTGCACCAACATATTCCTGTCCCCATCCCCGGCTCGCTCAGGGGCTCCAGCTTCACTCCGGGGGGGTCCTGCC
>NW_010425204.1:16835-19773 GCF_000710305.1 Buceros rhinoceros silvestris
GCAGGTGAGAGGAGTAAGCCTGGATTTTTCCATGAGATCGCTTGGTTGGGTTTTTTTCCCTCTAGCTTATTTTTATAAATAGCAGCCCCAGAACAATCTGTTCCTTTTATTTATTTGTGTATTAAGTGGAGTGAATTTTAGTCCTGGCAGAAGATGTGGAGTTGATGGCTCTAATAACGGAGAGCTCCTGGCAAAGATGTCCCTGCCCCACAAGGATGGGACCCTCGGCTGCAGACCACAACCCTTGGAGGGAGCTCTGGGGCCATGGGCCGTGCCGGTGCCCTGTGAGGCTGGCAGGAGGGTGGGCAGAAGGGGCTGGGCTGGCCTGGAGTGCTGCAGACCCTCAGCCACTGCAGCGTACGTCCCTGTCCCCTGCGTTGGAGCTGGGCAGGGTGATGTGTGTTCCCACATGCAGTGACTGTGGCAACTTCCTACCGCTCTCTGTGATCCCCCGAGTCTGTGTGCAGTGCCGGAATAAAGGGGGTGCCCTCCCCAGGCTGTGCATCTACCCATAGCTGGTTTCTGACCAGACGGTGCTCAGGCTTCTGCTAAATGCTCAGTAAAACCAGGACAATGGCTCTGTGGATCACAAGGAGTGTTCAGAGCTGGTGCTCTCGGCTTCACAAGTGTTGGGACACAACAGGCCCCATTCCTGCCTTGCTGAGGGCTACCTAGAAGTCTCCCCAATTCCAGTTTCCTGCTCAAACCATCACCCTAGGTCATCATCCACAGGGAGGCACAAGTTCTGCATCCCCACCTCCCCATCCCACCCTTGCACCACCACCCCTGCACCACCAGATGTGTTTCTGCTCACCGTTGATCTGGTTCCCTTGAAGGTAGAGGTTCTCGAGGTTGGTGCTGACCCGGGGGATCTTCTGGAGCCTGTTGTAAGAGAGGTCCAGCTCGAGGATGCTGCTGCTGTTGAAAGTGTTGGTAGAGAGACCTTGATTTGTCAGGCTGTTGTGGGACATCCGCACATAGAGCAGCTTGGGAGAGACCCTGAAATAGTCATCAGGGATGGTGTTGATGTAGTTGTACTCTAGGTAGAGCTGTTCTAAAGCCATTGGGAGCCCATCAGGGACTCTCCTGAGGTGGTTGTAGCTCAGATCAGCAAGGATCAAAGACTTGAGTGCTTTGAGGGATGCTCCCATCTCAAAAATGAAGTTGTGGCTGAGGTACAGGGCTGTGAGGTTCTCCAGACCCTCCAAAGCGTTGGAGGGGACCTTGGTGATCTGATTATAAGACAAGTGGAGCTCTCTCAGGGAGCGGGGCAAGGGGCTGGGCACCTTGGTTAGGTTGTTGTTGTTCATGTACAACCTCTCCAGGTTTTTGAGCTTGGCAAAGACCCTCTTGCCCATCTTCTCACTGGTGATCTGGTTGTTGTGCAGTGCGAGCCATTCCAGCTCCGTGGCATTGTCGAAAGCCCCTTCTTGGATGGTGGTGATCTGGTTGTTCTGGAAGTAGACGTATTTCATCCGGGAAGGCACAAAGGGCAGGTACCTCAGGCCGCGGGTGTCACAGTACATGGCTGAAGAGAAGTTAGGGGGGCAATCGCACTCCTGGGGACATTGCCAGGAAGAGGCTTGCTGAGGTTCAGGGCCGGGCTCTGCCTCCGTGTCTGGAGCCGGGAGGTAAGAGTACACGTAGGGGGTGTTCTCATCCTCGTAGTAGGGCACGTAGTTGTAGGAGGACATACGGGACTGCCGCATGTAGTACTGCAACCAAGCCATGTCTTCTTCCTCATTGTACTGGCCCAGGGAGGCTCCGCAGAGCCCGGCGATGATCAGGATGGTGGCCCAACGCATGGTGCTGATGCTGGAGGGACCTGGGAGTGGAGAACAATGGGGAGGAAACAATCAGCAAAGTCAGGTCTGGTGTAAGGGCTAGAGGCAGGTGAGCTGCACCCCATGGCCTGGGAATCCGGCAGGGCTGGTTGTGGTCACAGCCCTGCGTGGGGTTGGTGGCACTTGGCAGCAGAGCTGGAGAACCACAGGACCTGAGTGAATCCTACCAAAAAACCACATCTGCAGACATGTCCCCTGTCACCTGCCCTTCCCACTTTTCACCTCAGGCCTGCTAGAACCTTCCACCCCCATGGATATTTGCTTGCAAAAACTTTGCTTATGGGCGTTTCTGCTACAACCAAGTGGAGGAAGGAGCTTTGGTCCAGATTTGCGTGAGGTCACACAGCTCTGCCTTGAGGTGCCTGGCTCTGCACGAGAGGGAGGAGAAAGGACTCGGCCACTCTCCAGCCAAGCAGAGGAGAGCGGCAGCTGTCAGAGCAGGTTGGTGGAGCTCGGGCAGGTTTGGATGGAGCTGTGTTCCTGCTAAACTTGCTGGTGACATGATTCGCTGAGGGTTTCATCCAGCTCTCCCTTCCCCACAGAAACACGAGGATGTTCGTGCTGCTCAGGACCAATGTAGATCCTGGTAAATAAGTTCTGGCTTATTTTTGAAATGAAATAACTTTCAAGCTTAGATTTCCCAAGCTCAGCCCAGACAGGAAAAGGGGCAGTGTCCACCAGCCCCTCCGCCAGAGTGACCAGGGAGAGAAGGAGCAGTCACCAGACCTGGTGCTTGGATCCTGCTTGTGAGATTCATCCTGCCAAGAGGAGAGCAGGGCTGAGGGTTCCGAGCAAGGCAAACCCGTCCCTGAGCCCCTCGGCTTGGTGTGGGCTTCGCAGCCCCATGCCATGCCCAGGGCATGCTGTGGGGCTGACAGCAGGATGCCAGCTCTGTCCTTCACCCTGACGACTCATCCCGGGGCTGAAGGAGCACACAGAGCGGCCTGGAGTGAGGCAGCTTGAAATGCCTCCAGGAAACACTCGAGGCCGTGGTTTTTGGAGGAGGAGAGGAGTTGATCCTGCCTGCTGGCTCCTACATACGTGGCTGGGAGCACAGAGCTGTGGGGCTGCTGGTGTGTCACTGCCAGCCCTGC
>NW_010425204.1:19863-22710 GCF_000710305.1 Buceros rhinoceros silvestris
CCCCCCCCCCCGCCCGCGCCAGCCGCAGCATGGGCAACGTGCAGGCATGGGCCGGTGGCCCTCCTTGCCATGGGGCTGTCTGATGAAACCTCGCCCTGCAGTGAGGAGGGGATCTTGCCCGGCAGACAAAGAGGGCACAGTTTGCCCTGCCACCGAGGCAGCCTGGCAGGCTGCTTGTGCTGGAAGAATAGAGGGATTGAAGCGGGACAGGCAGACAGGGCTCCCTCGCATTCTCCTGCTCTCCCTCCTTCCCCCTCTGCGTGCCCAAGGAGACGTGGTCCCCCGGGATGCTGTGTGCAACCGGGGAGCTTGGCAGTCGCAGGGGAGCTGCTTCTCCTACTCCTGCTCCAGGGCACTCTGCCTGCTCAAATACTAGAGCCGCCCTGCTCTGCAGAGGGCTTCTCCACCCCTGCAGGGCAACCCCTTCCCAGGGGACCCCTCAGACCTACTCGTGGGGTCCCTCCACCTTTCCTATTGCCCCCCTTCAACATAGTGGTAGCCCCAGAGCCTGTCCTCAGTGGACACTGCTGTCCCCATGCTTCATTTGAAGGTTGCTTCTCTCTCTCCAGTGGGCTTCAGCCCTGGTTTTAGGTGGGATCTGAGCTGAGTGTACCTGCCTCGAGCTCCATGTCATCTCCTGGTCCCTACGCTCTCATTCCACAGGCTGCCGGGCTAATGGGGTCAGGTCCTCACCCCGAGAGGGAGCAGGTTTTGGAGCAAGGGGCTTCACCACCTGTGGTCAACCATGGACTCAACCCATTGCTGCCGTGCCAGGTATGAAACCAGCTCCCCCATTCCCTGGGAGGGGCAGAGCTGGGACGGGCAGTGGGCAGACACTGCCCACACTTGGGTGTCGATAGCTGTAGGTGCCCAACTTCTGGCCAAGTGAGGCAAGGAGCAGCCAGAGGGGCAAGAGAGGTGGCTAGCAGGAGTGGGCTTCCCTGCCGGCGCAGCTCGGGAGCGCTGGCATTCGAGCTGTGCCACCCCTGTCGCTGGCATGTGTTTTGTGTGGCAGCCGCCCGCCCGCTGAGGCAAGAATATGGAAATCAGGCTTTTAAAAAAAAATCTTAATAAATATAGAGAAGGACTTACCCAGCGAAGAGCCTCCTTCCCGAAGCCTCACTGCTCGTTGCCGGGATCTCCTGTGTGTCAAGCAGCATGTGAGTGTGGCTCCCGATTCGCAAAGGCTGGTGCCCGCCCTGGATGCCAGATCAAATATTGTCCTTGCAGGTCACGGGCTCAGCAGGTTTTTTGGGGAGTGACCTCCCAGCAGCAGCCAGTTCGCAGGAGAGACTGAAGAGACCCTAATGCCGCCTGGCGTTATAAATAACCTGCTTTTTCTTTCCTCTCTCTCCCTCTCTCTCTCTCTCCCGTCTTTTCTCATAGGAGTGTTGGCACTTTTCAGGCTCTCTCTGTTTAACGAGTTAGTGGAATCAGGGCTGTTGTTTTCAGAAGGGCTGTTGGTAGGTCTCCTGTGTTTCTCATCAAGAAGCGATGAGGAGGCCTATGGCCAGATTAAAAATTATCTGCTTTTGAGGCGCTGAGGATGTGATTCTTAGGGAGATGCGAGAAAGTATCTTTAACTTTTGCAGCACCAAGGGAAGAGCCGTGAGTGCCTGCTCCCACTGCCGCCTGGGCTGCTGCTCCAGGAAGCCTCCGTTTATGCAGCCCTGCTATTAAATATTTAGGATAAACATTTCCATGAACGATAAGGCTGCAGCATCCAAGGTAAATAAATTGCCTACCAAAGGGCCACTGTGACAGCAGGGACTTGTCTTCGGTTTGGCAGGAGGGAGATGCCAAGCTGGCATTTCTGTAGGCTGCACCCCTCCACCTGGGGTGATGGTCCCCCCACTGCCCAAGGCTGACCCGGGGGTGGGTGCGGGGGGACGGGGCAGGGGTGCAGGTGCCAAGGGTGACCTGGGGTTGAGAAGAGAGATGAGAGGTCACAGCTCTCCTTGCCACAAGGCTCACTGCTTTCCGGTGCCAGCCTTGCCCTGGGGGTGGGGTCCTGCAAAGCAAGGGGGATGGTGGACACTGTCACAGCCCCCCAAGTCCCCATTCTGCCTCTCTGTACCCTTCAGCTTTGGAGACAGCTCAGCTCTTCCAGGGCTGT
This sequence comes from Buceros rhinoceros silvestris, assembly GCF_000710305.1. NCBI lineage: Eukaryota > Metazoa > Chordata > Aves > Bucerotiformes > Bucerotidae > Buceros > Buceros rhinoceros. The sequence goes on from NW_010425204.1 coordinate 21,980, forward strand.
CGAAGCATTTCCTCCAGCAAGGAAAGGAAAGGAGAAGCCCTGACCACCCATTGCCATCCTGTGCCCGGCTCCAGCAGCACGCCCAGGTCCTCTGGGGAGCCTGGAATTACTTAGTGAAGCTCAGCAGGTGCCAGACTCCCTCTGGATTTGCTTTATCCTTGTTTTCCACTGAGATTTCCCAGCCACAACATCCTCTGGAGCCTTGCGAAGATCCTTATCGCTCTGAAGGCCCTTGCAAGGAGGAGGAATGTACGAGGTGGTTGGCTGCCGGGGTTGCGAGGGACACGCTGTACAGTGGGGACTTTGCCAGAAAGCCGGTCTAGCTGGGAAGGAAGAGTGTGCCTGGAAAGCGCAGCAGCACGGAGCTGGGATCAGCAAGGAGAGAGGATTCAGAAAAAGCCTTGCCTTTGAGTGGTAAAAGAGGGCCAGGGGGTTGTGCTGTCTGAAAGGAGGTAAAGACCTAGAAAAGTGGGGTGGGGGCTTCCATGTGACTGGCAGCAGCTCTTCGTGCCCTTTGAGCATTGCTGGGGCGGCTCACGATGGTGCAGGGCAGCTGGAGAAGGGCTCTCAAGTGGCCGGGGTGGTGGTTCGAGGCTCTGGGCTGAGGTGGAGAATGACCCGGCTTGGAGTGATTTGTTTCTGCTGCCAGGGAGCTCCGTTCCAGGGAAAATGGTGGGGAGGAGAGTGGCAGCCAGTAAAATCTGCTGCTTGGTCCCCGGCAGGTGTCAACC
>NW_010425204.1:22781-30993 GCF_000710305.1 Buceros rhinoceros silvestris
ACATCTGCTGCTTGGTCCTCGGATGGTGTCAACCAACGTCACATCTCTGGCAGTGTGAGGTGTCCTGGGGGCCAACAGCTTGGAGGCTTCCATAGGATTTGGATGTTTTTCTGGAAAAGCGGATTGTCCCCAGCTAGGTTTGATAAGGAGCGTGGCCTCTCCGTCTTCTGCAAGTTAAAAATACTCATGACCCAGGACATGGGCCTTTGGGGGACGCTGGGTTGCTTCCGCGGCATCTGCTGGGGGCTGCTGGTCCCCCGGGGGATGCTGAGAAGCCCTCTCTGCATGATCTGGCTCCCAATGGTTCCATTCCCCATGGCCACATCCCCTTTTCCAGTCTAAACCAGAAAGAATGACGTGCTTAAGCCCCAGTCACCAGGACGTTCTGCGGAATCTCACCCTGACCAGTTCAGGACTATCTCAGGAAAGTGAAAATTTACCACCTGAAGAACCACGTAAGCCTTTTTTTCTTCATCCAATCTTGACATCTCATGCTCCAGCTGCCCAGCATCTCCCACGCTGCTGTCGGGGCTCTCCTGCTTGATCTTTTTTCCTGGTGTGAGGCGAGTGCTGGTTAGACCTCGATGCTACTGCTCCTTTCAGGCCAGTGCAAAACAGCTCCTCTCGGTCCCGTGTGACTTCCATGAAAGGTTTTCAACATCCTGCCTATCAACCCCTCTTCCCTCTTGCTGACGGCTCAAAGTAAGCCCTGATCTGGTGACAGAGGCCGGGAACATGCCGTCCCGCCTGTTCCGAGCCAATGGTCCCTATCGCTTGCTAATCTCATCCGGCGCAGTCAGTCCAACGGTTGCAGCCTGCATCTCATCAGGGCAGACAGATGCCGGCACTGGTTTGCTTTGGTTTTCTAAACCAAGCCGATGTGAACAGTGTCTGTTTTGGTTGGGTCTGTTCCAATCGTCTTGGTCAAATGCTCTTGAGCTTTGTGTTTGAAACCACTGAATCTGCCCCGAGCTTGCCCTTCATCTGCGAATCCTGCGCTCGGAGCCGGGAGCTGTGTCTGCTCCGTGGATGGACAGGGGTTTGTTGGGATGCGTTTGGCATGGGGACAGAGTGCTCCATAGCATAACAAACAAAACTCTGACGCTCCTGCTAAGGCTAAAGCTTGTTCTGCTGGCATGAACAGAGAACTGTTAAACGTACCACGGGCACCCAAACCCGGTGGCTCTCTGAGCCGTTTCCGTTTTTACTCATGGAAATGTTATTTCTGCCTCTTCCCCATTTCCAAGAAGTTTCAGCTCCGATGGAGCTGTTGGCTGCTCTGTCCTCCCACTCACACTATTTTCTTTAATCTCCACAGCGCTGCCCATCCTGGGAGGGTGTTACCAGTCCCGCTGGGCTGAGGATGCTGGTGTAGCCATTCCCCCGTGCCCTGCCCTGGCTCCCTGGCAGTTCCTGCAGGTCCCTTCATAGACCTCGTCTTTAAAGGCAGGTCCCTATAAAGGGTGAAGGTCCCAGCTGCTCTTCTAAGGGTCTCCAGCGACAGAAGTCCAAGCAGGAGCCAAGAAGAACTTGTCCCTTGGCACCTCAAGCCTTGCTCAGGCAGGGTGGGTGGAAACGCATGGGGCAGAGCCTGCATGGTGAAGGGACCCATGGAGGCATGACCCAGAGCCCCTTCTCCAGATGAGGTTTGTGCTACAAACACCTGAGCAGAAAGAATTCACAGCCAGTGCCCCAAGGCTGTGGGTCCCAGGTTTGCATGGTGTTTCTGGATGTTTGGAATCTAAACCTCCTCTTCCTCACTAGTCCTGGCTCTTTCCAGGCTTTGTAAAATGTAGGGACTTCTCATCGTGTGGGCTCTGGCAGGGAGTGCCCTTCTCCAGGTAACTCCCCATCGCTCCTTCCCTCTGTGCCGCACAGGGAACACTCTCCTGCCTCTAACCATGCCCCAAAGTGAGAGTGCTGGTGTCTGTGGGGCGGTTTGGGGTCCTCTGTGCCTGGGGGAGCAGCCCTGTGGCTTTCAGAGCAGTTACCACCTCAGATTTACCCCACCACCACCCCCAGAGCTGTGCTGTTCCTTTTCAAAGGGCTCTGCCAAAACCAAACGGGGAAGCCCCCACCTGATTCCTGAGGAACCACGAGCAGGCAGTGGAAAGGCAGGCAGGGAAATGGAGTCCTTAGGGGATGCAGGCAGCGGGTCGGGGGGAACAGGGATCGTTGGGCCACTTTGGGCTCAGTCTTGGCCAAGGCGGGTGGAGGGAACATGCTCAACATCTGGCAAGCCTCTGCACTGGGCAGCTGCAGCCTCCTCTCCAAAAACACAAAGGTCAGTGCGGAAGGGCAGGGCAAACCCTCCCTCGACCTTCCCTCTCACCCTGGCCTCCCTTTTCCCTTTCTTCTTCCCTAGCGACACATTCTTCAGCCCAAACAACATTCTTGAATCGAGATTTGAGGCGATCTGGAGGGAGTTGGTCACTCAGAGACAGCACAACTGCCGAGCAAGCCTTGGAGCTCAGCTGGAAACTCTGACTCGGGCTCAGGCTGTCGGGGTGATGCTCTCGCCACGACTCCCATGTGTCAGCACGGGCTGATGCTCCCAGGGCTCCCGGCGTCACCCGATTTCCACGGGAGCTGCCTCAGAGCTTCCCTTGCACGCAGCGAGCTGCAAGGGCTCAGCCCAGGCTGTCCCTGGCTAGAACTGGGATGACAGGCAGCCCTTGGCTGGGAATCCTCACCCACTGTCTGCTCCCCTCCTCTCCCTCCTGCAGGACGCCCTGGATTGTGAAATCAGGGGCCGGCTGCAGCCCCGCTTGCTCACTCACATCCCACACTCTGCTCCGTGCCATGGGGCTCCAAAGAAGAGCCCGCACCAGGCTCTTGGTGCCTTATCAGGGGCCGGCTGCAGCCCCGCTTGCTCACTCACATCCCACACTCTGCTCCGTGCCATGGGGCTCCAAAGAAGAGCCCGCACCAGGCTCTTGGTGCCTTGGCACCAAAACCAAGGGCTTGCCAGTTCCTGGCCTCCACTTGTGTTCCCTTACTGCTGCTCTGTCCCCCAATCTGGATGTGCTACATGGACGTGGTGCCACCCCCGGGTGATGGCCACCTTGGCAGTGTGCGGAGTAGCACCGCAGTCCCCATCCCCCCATCCTCATCCATCCATCGTGGTCCGGCAGCACATGGGGACGGGCTGTGCAGTAGCCACAAGCAGCTCCAGCTCTCTTTGGGGGGGAACACAAGGGAGGGAGAGCAAACCCTAAATTGCCCCTTACCCTCCCCAGCACTGACTTGGCATGGCCACCAGCGCTGGGAAATGCAGGTTTGGCTGGGGAAGCCTTTGCCCCATCCCACCCTAATTACAGGCTGCCTTTGGGGCTCTGGAGCCTCACATAATAACCCCCTGGTCTCTCGGGGTCTGCGGGTTATTATGGGATGGGTTCAACCCTCCCAGCACCCAGACCCAGGAATGTCCCTGCAGCCCTTCCCACAGCACTGGGTACCCGATGGTTTCAGTGTGTGCATTCCCATCTCGCTCCCTGCAAACCCAGGATGCCGGACTGCTGAAATCTCTGTCTGCGGGCTCCGGTGCCTCTCCCCTTGCAGCGTGGCTGGTGCCCTGGGCTGTGCTGGGAGAGGATGTCTCAGCTCAAAGAGGGTCAGAGCTTATAACAACCACTGTAAAATGTGTTTGAAAAGGTTAAGTGCTTAATTTGGAACAGAGCTGGAAACTATGAAGCATTTCCTCATCCCGTCGCTCCCTCGCCTGTCCCTGGACATGTGCTTTACACTTCTAACATCTCTGCTGCTAACGGAGCTGGTTACGAGCACGCAGTGAAATACCTTCGAGAGCCTCCGAGTTTTGTGGAGGAGCCAGGAGAGCAGTTTGCACAGGATTAGCCAAGTGCAAATCCTTGGGAGGACAGCGAGGGACCTGCCAGCTGTATAGACAACACAGTCCCATCAGGTGTCACCGGCTCTGCTGCTGCCATGATTTATTGCCCGCGTCTGGGCTTGGGATGCAGATGTCTGCCCACAGCTGGGTGGGTATTGCTTGGTTCTGCTCGTGGGTATCGTGTGGTGTCGGGACCAAACCTGGTGGGATGCTGACATCCTCCCAGCCCTGTGTGTGGTAGTGCTGTACCCCAGTCTGCAGCAGCCTAGCACAGGACCTGCTCCTGCTCCCCAGCGTGATGGCTGTCTGAACCCAGAGCCCCTGTGCTCAGCCATCGCAGGACAGAGCCGCTCTCCTGGGACCTGGCAGCAGCTCCCTGCCCCTTACCAGACCTTAGGAGGGGACAGGGCTATGGGAAGTCCCCAGGACATTTGCTGGTGGTGATTGCTTGTGCTTTGAGGCTGAGCAAGGTGTCCTGCTGGGACCCGGCTGCCTCTCCCCTTCTCTCCCCACTGTAGCATCAAGGTAGCTCTGAAGGCTGCCAGGCACTGGCTGGAGCTGTCCAAGGAGCAGGAGGGAAAAATGCAGCGTTTCCTTGCTCACAGCCTTCAATTCATGTTTTCAAAGGCCCTTTGAACGCTTGTCTCCTCTCCAAAGGCTCCCAGCTCTCCTGAGCAAACAGCAGGAGGGAACAGGTTCATTCCAGCCCATTGACTGAGGCTCCTGGATGGGGAAAATCTCACATCATGTTTCCTGCATGCAGGGAGCCTGAGCCCTGTTGCAAAGTGCTGAGCCCCAGGGACACATCTCTGCCTGTCCTCAAAGCCATCCCCAACCCCGTCTCTCTGCCCCGATCTCTCCTCTCCATCTGTGAGGGCCTGGCACAGACATCCCCCTCCTCCAAGGCAAGCTTGGTACCCAAAGCTCTCTGCAAACAGGACTGCAGGCACGCTGGGAGCCAAATATAAACCTGCGTAGAGATTAATAAATTATAAGCAGCAGCCTGAGCTGCGTCAGGACGCAGACAAGGAGAGGGTCCTGGTGCACAGAGCTGTGCTGCGGGGGTTCCCTCCCAGCTCCATGGGGACCATGGGAGAGGAGCAGGGTGAACATCCCCTGTCCCAGGGTGCACATCCTCCATCCCAGGGTGCCTTTAAAGCCACACATCTATCACTGCTGTTAAATGATGCCAATGCTCACGAAACGCAGAGCATCCCAAATCTGCTCCCCTGTTAGTGACAGGCAGCCAGCTCTGGGGTGGGGGCAGCAGGGTGAGCGGGCAGGGCCTGATCCTGCTCCCCTCTGCAGCCAGGTGCATCCCCACAGCCCTGTGATGGGCACCCAAGCCTGGCTGTCCCACGGTGTGCTCAGCCTTTCCCCGGTGCCTCGTGGTTCGCCCCAGCTTCCTAGATCCCCCCAGCTCTGGGAAGGTCAGGGCACCGAATTCCCCTCCCAAATGGTGCGCGGGCTGTTTTTCTCTCTAAAGCATCTGAAATATGAAAAAAAAAAAAAAAAAGAAAGCGAAACATCAACTGCTGGGAAACCCATTAGTGTTTTCTCCACCTGGCTCCCCACCATCGCAAAAAAATTTTTCTTTAAAGCATTTGAAAATGAAAAAAAAAAAAAAAAAAGAAAGCTAAACATCAGCTGCTGGGAAACCCATTAGTGTTTCTGCCACCTGGCTCCCCACACTCGCAAACAAATCCCTGTGTCCCGCTGCCCTCAGCCTCTTCGCCCTGGCACCATTTCGGCCAGAGCAGAGCTTATGCAGGGGCCGCTGCAGTGAACCTCTGCCCTGGCTCCCATTGCCGTGCTCGGGCCTTCTTCCGAGCTCCAAGCACTGCTCCCGATTAAAGGCAGACATGGCTTTTGCGTGTTTTTTTAAAGAAAAAAAATAAGCTGTGCAGATAAACAGGAGTGAGAAGCAGGGCGTGGGCGTTTGCTGCTTTTGCTGCTGTTCAGCTGAATTGAGCTGTTTGGGGGAAACTTTGGGTCCTGGCAACGCCTTTGTGATTTAGGGAGATAAAAAGAGCATCTCGAAGGAGGCAGCATTGGAGAGATGGGACTGTCCCCATGGGTTCAGGGTGGTGATGCCCCTCTCTGCCATACTCTGGGGCTTTGGGGCGCATCTCTGGTGCCCTGTCCACATTTTCCACCCAGAGTGTGGGTGCTGGGATGCAGATGATCCCCTGGGCACAGTGCTGCAGTCCCATGGAGCAGGGACAGGCAGGGGCTGGGGTGCTGAGGGGCTGCCGGAGGTCCGTGGGCAGATGCAGCATTGCTGAGGGTGGACTGGGTGCTGCAGAACTCACGCGGGTGCCGTCAGCCCATGAGCAATAATTAGCGATGATCAAAGCGGCTTCTTTCCGACAGCCCCAAATACGGATGCTTGGAGATCTTGGGGAGCTGTCAGGGAGAAAACAACACCTGTTCCTGCCTTGTGCGGGTGATGTCTGCTGGGGCTGGGCAGCTCCCAGGACCCCCAGGACCAGCGGGGTGATTTTGGGGGTCTGGGGGTGAGCGCCCCCATGGGCAGAGCTGTGTGTGGGTCACTGGTGCGCAGGGCATGGCAGGGCTCTTCTTCCAGCCTGGCGGTGACCAGCTCTCCATTGGGGCATCTCAGCCTCTCCTGCAACAAGCTGGGATTGTCCCCACAGCCCAGACACCCACGTCCCTGCTGCAGGCTTTCGCCCCGGTTATCCCAGTGGAGCATATCACTGCCCAGAGCTGGCACTAACCCCCTGCGCTCCAGCCAGAGGCTGGAAGACAACTGCCTTGTGCGGGTGATGTCTGCTGGGGCTGGGCAGCTCCCAGGACCCCCAGGACCAGCGGGGTGATTTTGGGGGTCTGGGGGTGAGCGCCCCCATGGGCAGAGCTGTGTGTGGGTCACTGGTGCGCAGGGCATGGCAGGGCTCTTCTTCCAGCCTGGCGGTGACCAGCTCTCCATTGGGGCATCTCAGCCTCTCCTGCAACAAGCTGGGATTGTCCCCACAGCCCAGACACCCACGTCCCTGCTGCAGGCTTTCGCCCCGGTTATCCCAGTGGAGCATATCACTGCCCAGAGCTGGCACTAACCCCCTGCGCTCCAGCCAGAGGCTGGCAGACATCTACTCCCATGCCCCCGCCTGCAGGTCCGCCATCCTCCTCCTCCTCCTCCGCCTCCTCGGTGCCCACTGCGGGAGGCTGGGATGAGACGTGCCCCGGCCACGCTACACGTGGTTTGATAAATCCTTGCTTTGTTTTTGTTCGATTTCCGCTGGCCCTCTCCAGTGTGTGCGGGCTGATCGGAGGGCGACGGCTGCCAGCTGCCTCCACTCCATCATCCCCCGCAGCTTCTTCTGCCCTCGGGTGCCTGTTTGCACTGGGAGAAGCCGTCTCCAGGTCCCAGCTCCTCTTCCCTGCTGCCGCTGCCACTTCTTGCTCTGCAGAAACAAGGGGTAATCCATGGCAAAGCCCTGCCCGGTGCTCCTGGTCTCCTCCCAGCCTCAGCCCACCGAGCAGAGGCAGCTGGAAAAGCCCTGCTCTCCCCCAAACCACTTCCAGCAATTGCCCCACGTGCCCCTGACCCCCTTCACTTGCTTAGGGCTGGCACCTCGGCTGCATCCCCACCTGCGTGGCCTCCAGAGACCCCCAGGGTGGTTTTTTCCCCCTTTCTCCTCTCTGTTCTCTTTCCAGTTGCACAATGGAACACATTGTGTCTGCGAGCCCTGGGATCTCTCCCTGGCTCCTGGGCTTGGTTTTGTCTCTGTCTTTAAAGAAAGAAGGAAACCGCTGCCAAGCTGAGCCCGACAGCTGGCCCTGGGAGCGGGGAGCTGGCTGGTGCCTTGGGCATGGAGGGGAATGGTCTGGTTTTGGGGGTGCTCCTTGCACTCCCACCAGGTGTCCATCTTCCCCATCTGCATCTCACCATGTCAGGGACACAGGACAGCCCCAGGGGTGTGAAAATGTTCCTGCAAATCCCCAGGAACAGCCAGGCCGGTTGTGGCTCAGCCCCAGCACGTCATCTGCTGCCCTCGAGAGAGAGGTGAGGACAGGAAAGGAGGTGTCTGAAGAGGGGCTGAGAGGTAGGTGGCTATTAGTCCCCAAGAGCAACCTCAGGGAAAACAGCCCCTGCTGTATGGGTTTCCTTCCTTGAGTGGTTTTCTTTTTTTTGGAGGTGGCTCCAGCTCCTGCTCTCCAGCCGACAGCCAGCTCCCTCCCGGCCAGCCCGGCGCTGGAGGGAGGGGTTGGCTGCCTGTGGCTTTCTCCCTTTTCCCTGCAAGAGTGAGATGCTGATGTGTAAGCTCTGGGTCTCTTTGGCTCCCCAGGTCCTCCATGGCTGAAGCAGCGGCTGCGGGGAGGAGGGAGCCGGGGAGGCCCCAC
>NW_010425204.1:31112-33029 GCF_000710305.1 Buceros rhinoceros silvestris
CACTGCTATAGTCCTGCAACCCCTGCGTATACATTTCCACTGCTGTCTGCCTGTGCTGGAGCGAGAACGTGCATCTCCGAAGGCATTAATGGGCTGTAAAGAACAGGACAGCTCTCGCCTTGCCGTCTCTTTCCTGGCCAGCAACGGGTGCAGCCCCAGCACGGCCAAGCCTGGAGCCAGCTTTGCCCCAGCAGCAGCTCCTCCGAAACATCCCAGCTCAGAGCAATCTTACGACAAGCTTTCACTCCCAGGGAGTCTGACCTTTTCATTAATAAATCAGCTCTGTTATTGAACGCATGAATAAAACATGATCACACCCAGCCCTGCGCTAAGCTCTGTGTGTAAAATTTAATTAATCCTCTCACGTAAGGCTGCTGAGGGCTGGTGATGAATGGTTACGCGCAGCTTGGGCTGCCAGTGGTACCCACTGGTGGCTCCGGAGCATCCCGCATCCCGCTCACCTGCAGGAGGGGGGTTTCCCTCCAGCAGCACTTTTTTTTTTGGGGGATGCTTCTTTCTGTGGGTGTTTTAAAGACAAAATTTTCCCTTTTCTATGGAGGAACCCCCTGCAGCATCCTCCAACTGAGCATTTCCTCTGGGAAATAACACCAGTTTTTTCTTTCCCCGACCTTTTTTCCTGCTGCGGCTGTTAATAACGTGAAATCCTGAGTAAATGTCTCCATTCAGGTGCCTTTAACAGGAAACCGTGAGCAAACACTGTCATCGCTGCTGTGATCCCCAGGAGCTCCCCAGGTATTTCGGTGGGAACCAGCCCTGAAGACGCCCAATCCCAGCAGGGTCCTTCCCTCCAGCTGCTGCGTGGGACCAGTGGGAACGTGTTGGCTTGGTTTTAAACTCAACAAAAGCTTCGGCCGTGGATGGTGCCAGGGACAGCGTTAGTTTGGCTTTGTGGGGAGGGGGGGAACATGCTGTTTGCTCCCAGGCTTTGCTGCTGCCCACCACTCCTCTTGCTCCCCAGTTTGACCTCGCAGGCACTGGGGATATGGGCTGGGGTGGGCTTCCGCAGCAGCTGCCTTGGCTTTGCCCCCCCAGGCAACAGGCTGGGGGTCTCGCAGGGGAAACCGCAGCAGCCCGGGGCTAATTAACAAGCAGCACAACGAGGTCTGGTAGTGATTACATGACCCCTTCGCCAGGAAGCAGCTGGAGACTCACGTGGCTGGTGCATGGGGGGGCTGAGCCCCTCCTTCCCTCCAGCAGACCCCCAGCTCAGCACCCTGCAGCCTGAGCGGGACAGCACCCACTGCCCCACACACCCAGAGCCATGGGTGCAAGGGGGAGGGTTTGCGTGGGTAGTGCAGCATGCGTGGATGGAGCCGGGGGGCTGCGTGCAGGGGCAGCCCAGCTCTTGGGGGCTGCAGGGGCACCCAGCCCTGGCTGCACCCCACAGTTCTGCTGGCTTTGCTGGGTGCTGCATGGCATCAGAACTGGGAGCCAGCTGCCATCGGGACACGGCCCGTGGGTGGGTGGGAGTCCCAGTCGCTCCCCACTCCTGGTGCTCCCTGGGTGACGATGTGCTGTGGGCTTTGTGGCATGTTGGCAAAGGCACTAGGGATGCTGCTGGCTGACTCTGGTGTGGCTGTGGGAGGACGGAGTGCTTCATGCATGGGCCCCTGCTGAGCACATGGTGTTTCAGCAAACGTGCTGAAAAATAAACATGTTTCCTTATAGCTCCACATGCACAAATGTTACCCTTGGCTGCACGCGAGGGGAAGGGCGCTTTGCGGCTGAAGGGGCTTTTGTTGGGAAATGGCTGCACGAGTCATTTGAAAACTCCTTTCAGGTTTCTCTTCCTGCCTCCTTCTCCCAGCTTTCCCATAGCGAGGACGATGCTGCAGAATTTACAACTCTGTCCTCACGGCTCAGAGAGACACCCTCCTTCACTGGGGCATGTGGTGG
>NW_010425204.1:33216-33610 GCF_000710305.1 Buceros rhinoceros silvestris
CCTCCCAGCCCTCCCAATTAAATGTTTCCGAATGAGGCTGTCTTGAAGTGTCTGCAGCTTCAGAAATCCCCGGCAGGCTGCCTCTGAGGAGCAGTTTCAAAGACTTTAACTGCTCTCTGATACCGGCTCTGCATCACTGCTGGGAGCTGCTGTGGCTCTGAGGTGGCTGCACACAGCCAGTGGGACCCTGGCATGGGGACAGCATGGCCAGAGCCACCACCATCCCCAGGCTTTTAAGAAATGCCAGCTCAGGGTCACCAAACCTCCCAGCCCTTCGTGCATGGCTTGAGCCCTGGGTGCGGCACTGCAGACAACCAGGACGGGGCTGGAGCCAGCCTGGTATGGAAACATCGCTTGTTTGCGTCCGACGCTACGCCTGTTTTTCCCGCAGCCC
>NW_010425204.1:33788-34070 GCF_000710305.1 Buceros rhinoceros silvestris
AAGGAGGAGTCTGAGTTCACACGTCAGGACGGGGTCTGGTGGAAAGGAACCAGACAAGCAGCACTGGAGTGATGGGGAACGCTCAGCCTTGAATTCGAGAGCCCTGACTCGATGTGTGAGGTTTGTGGTTTGCTGGGCCACCCTCCTGCTTGGGGAGAGGTTGAGAGAAACACAGGCTGTCAAGCTGCTGCTTGGGATGGTCCGTCCTCGGCCCTGGGGACAATATCCAGCCGTCGAGCAGAGGATGGTGCCAGCCCCAGCCACGGCTTGGCCGGTGGTGCC
>NW_010425204.1:34203-34912 GCF_000710305.1 Buceros rhinoceros silvestris
GGCAGATGGTCCAAGGACCCACCAGGCCGGGATATCCTGCTGCCTGCCCCGGCCGTGGTGGGACAGCTCTGTGCAGGGTCGAGGGATGTGAGGCAGCGCGATGCCATCAGGACAAGGCCACAGGCTCATGGACGGAGGAGGACGGATCCTCCCTGCTGCCGCCTCTGGATGTGCATTTCATTCCGATTTAATCACATATTTACTGTGAGACCACAAAGCCACAAACAGCTCTCGTACATGTTCCCAGGGCTATTCCCCAGCCCCTTCCCCTGCACAGCCACCATCTTCCACCACCAAGCCCCTCCGTTGCTGTTTAATTGCCTCACTTAATCAATGCAAATGAGTTATGAGCTATGAATGGTCTCTGATCCTGGTGCAAATCCCTATAAAACATCACAGCTGGAAAAGCTCCAGCGCAGAGCCCCGGCTCGTGTTGGGCAGGTTGGCCAGGCTTGAGCACAGAGCTGTATCAATATTAATTTCTAGTCTCACATGGAACTTTCTGAACCCCAGTGGCACATTACCGAGAGTTGGTCCCTCCAGGGTTTATTGAATGGTTCCTTGTTGCAAATGTCAGGGATGTTGGATGCAAAACATCAACAATTTCCTCGGAGAACAACAGCTGGATCTATTGATGTGGTCATCCGTCCACCCATCCACCCATCCATCCACCCATCCACCCATCCATCCACCCATCCATCCACCCATC
>NW_010425204.1:35139-38208 GCF_000710305.1 Buceros rhinoceros silvestris
CATCTGTCCATCCATCCACCCATCCATCCATCCATCCATCCATCCATCCATCCATCCATCCATCCATCCATCCGTCCATCCGTCCATCCATCCATCCACCCCTGCAACTCCCCTTGTGCAGAGGAGGGTGCAGGGGGAGGGCAGGAGGCGGGTCCATGCGGAGATGATAGAGATCTGTGGGATGCGCCTGTTGGATGCTGGGGCTGGGCGAGGGGAGTGAGGTACTGGGGCTGGTGCAGCCGTCCGGGTTGCTGGCAGGGGACGGGCTGCTGGAAAAAGAGGTAGGTACTGGGGCTGGTGCAGCCGTCCGGGTGGCTGGCAGGGGACGGGCTGCTGGCGAGACGCAGCTGGATGGCTCCGCTTTTTTCCAGGCCTGTGTCTCAGTTTCTCTTTATTTTATGTGTTTTTATTTCCTATTAAAAGCGCTCTGTCTCATTTCCTCCGTGAAAAACAAGGCTCTTTCAGCAAGATGAATTTCTCCAGCTCCAGCAAAGCCCTGGTCTGCACTGAAAAATAAACAGGCTGTGCGGGACGAGCCGCCTTCTCCCCAAGTCCCCTGCTGCCCCATGGCCCCTGCTGCTGCTGCTGGGGTCAGCTCAGGGCAGAGATGCTGAATCCCATCCCTGGGGGCAGAGGGACGATGTCTGCTGCAGACATCCATCGGGCCAGCACTCCTTTCTACCCTGTACCTCCCCTTACCACCCAGGAACCTCCCTTGTCTCAGGCACCCTGGGTGCCGCCACAGGTGTTGGTGCTGTGCCAGGAGCTGAGGCTGCTCAGTGGTGGCTGCTAAAGGAGAAGGAACTAACAACACTTTTCCAGGCTGCTGAGCCCCTCTGCCATGTTGGGAAGATGCTGGGAACCGCAGGAAAGGGCGTGGAGCCTTCGGCATCTGCACCCGTCCACTTGAAGGAGAGACAGATCCTTGGAGGCTACAGGAGCAGCTACCAGAGCATCTGCCTCAGCTGGAAGCAGCTTCGTGGATGCCTTCAAGATGAAAACACTTCCTCTGCCGCTCCACCTCCACCTGACATTTGGGAAAGCAGAGCTGCAGCTCCCTGGAGCTTTCCAGCTCTCTTAATTGGAGCCATTATGCACGCAGCTCATCCTGCCGAGAGGCGTGAAGCTGCGGCGTCGGGCAGCGCTGGCTCCGAGAAGGAGCCTGGAGCTGGCCCGGGCTGTTGGCCGAGGAACCGGGTGTTCAGCCCGGCCGGCAGCGCTGGACAAAGCCTGGGTGGGTTGTCAGCAGCCTGCGATGCAGCTGGCCTGCACCACGGGTGCACTGAGTTGGTGGGTCCTCAGCACCCCTTTCTGATGGCTCTGACGGGTACCACGGGATGGGGACACATGGGAGAAGTCTCTGGCCAAGGCATGAATGCTTTTGACCCACTGCAATAAGCCAGTGCTTGCAGGGGCAGGGCTGAGCTGCCTGGCGCTGGACTACAGCCCTGCTGCCTTCTTTGAGCCAGGACACCCCCGGGCGGTCCCTCTGCAGGGACAGCCCTGCCTGCCCTGCCCTCTCTGCATCGGCTGTAGCCCAGCTCGGCTGAGACCCCCAGGGCTGCAGATTTTCACCATTTGGGGGTTATCCCTTTTTTTTTTGGCGGGGGGGAAGGGGCATGCTGCAATTTAGCATCCACCCTTGGCAGCAGCAGGCAGTCTTTCTGGGTCATGCTGGTTTTGGGGGGTGATGCCCCCCAGGGCAGCTTCTCTGCCCTCCAGAGCCACTTCTGTTTTGCTCTGGCTCAGCTCCAGCCTGTCCCTCCACGGTGATCACGGTGGTGGGCACAGCTGGAGGACAGCAGCTTTTGGGAAGGCTCCTGACAGCTGATTTTATGGTGTTGGCAGCTTGGCTGGGCCCTTTGTCCGCTTCCCCTTCGATCAAAATAAATGTGCAATATTAAAGTATCAGACCTGAACTCCCCAGGCAAGAGAGAAACAGAAAGAGGTTTATTTTCCAGCCCTGAGCTCTGTATTTATGATGAAATATTGGTGCTCATCAGAGTAGGAGGGCTGGCAGGGCTCTGCACAACAGCCACGGTGCACGCCGGGACAGGGTGAGTGCCTCCAGACAGACCCTGCCCTTGTCCAGCTCCTCGGGGAGAGGCTGGGATGGCCACTGCAGGGACTGTCCCCTAAGAAGATAAAAAAGACAAGGAAGAAATGAGATGAGGCTGGGGCAAGTGGCTTTGACAACTTCTCAAGGCTTCCTTTGGAGGCTGAGGGCCACGGAAACAAGCTCTCTCTGGGGATGGGGCTTCCCATCGCAAGGGGAAGGGACTGGGAAGGGTAGCAGAGGGCTGGGAAAAGCGACGTCAAGCTGAGGTCTGACACATCAAGGAGAAGGCACAGCGATACCCAGAGCTGGTATTTCCTGCAAACATCCAACCTCAGAGCGATGTCCTGGGTCCTCCCAGGTGCGGGGTGAGAAGCAGCCGGGGAGTTATCAAATGCCCCCAGCTACCAGCAGCAGCAGTTGCTGCTGGAGGGGGGAATGGAAGCTTGCGCCTTTGGCTGGTAATTCCAGGCAGTTTTCAAGCCTGGGGGAGCTGCAGAGGCATCGGGGGATGAGCTGGTGAAGGTGCCCGCCTGGGTGTTGGTGCTGTGCCGGGAGCTGAGGATGCTCAGGCCCGTGGTGAGCCACATCAGGTGGGGTTTGGTGTCTTGCACAGGTGTTCTTAGCTGTGGCTGGCAGATGGTCGGGGTTCATGGACTTGAATTTGCTGTGGAAATGTTTGTCTCCTCTTGTGAGGCTTTTCAGGGCTCTATAAGTCAGAGAAGATTGAAAATGCAGGGCTGGTGGTGGACCTCCAGGACTGGCTGTGTTTACTGGGCTTCGGGAGCACTCTGGACGAGGGAGGAAATAACACATACACAAAATCCTCTAAGGATGCGGAACTGGGAGGATTTGCAAATACCAGAGAGGACAGAGGGGTTAGAAAAATCTGCGGAAAACACAAAGGCCCCATTCGGAAAAAGCAAAGCAAATCCATCTGGAGGGGACTGAGGACCAGCAGCCTCGCGAGCGCCGAGCTCCCCGTAAGACCGGCTGGCAGGGGCCCCCGGGCT
>NW_010425204.1:38302-41533 GCF_000710305.1 Buceros rhinoceros silvestris
CCCCTGAGCTGACCCGCAGCCTTGTGCTCTCGCAGCCACTTTATCCCCCGGGCGCCAGCAGGGATTGCAGTCTCTGGGCTGAAAACACTCCCTTGGGCTGCCAGGTGCCATCTGCGGGCTCCCAGCCCGGCCCAGGGCTGAGAAGGCACCTCGCTGGTGCCGCAGGGGTGGGTCACTGTCCCTCTGCTAAATTGCTGTAACTGTCCTGAAGTGCAAAGTACGAGGGGCAGGGAGTTTGATTAATAACCGTGCAGCAAAATGCTACAGGGAAATAATTTTAGCTCTTGGCAGTGGGGTCTGTCGGGGGGACCTGCTACTGCTGCTTCTCGCCAACCCCTTGTGTGCTGCAGAGCTCCCAGTGCAGAGACCCCCCTTTCCTGCTGCTGGTCTTGAGAGCCAAGGTGATGCTGGTCCTGGGGAAGGTTTAACGCTGTGCCTGGACCGTCTCCATCACTTTGGGCAGCCCCTGGGGGAGCATCCCCTTGCATGGGGCAGCCTGAGCATCACCCAGGACAGCAGGAGCAGGGAAGCTTTATGCAGCGCGGTTGCTGTGGGAGAATTAAAGACAGATTGATTGGGCCTTAATAGCTCTGCCATAAATTCCTCCTTCAAACGCTGTTTGAGAGCAGTGAAACCCCGGTGTTCCCAGAGCTCCCTTGTTTATTAAACAAGCTAATGAAGTGATTTGATTAAATGCAGGGAAGTCTTTCTGGCTGCCCTGGTGCTTTGTAGCAACCTGGGATTATTGAAACTATTACTTGGGAGATGCCGCTCTCTAAGATGTGCCTTGTTAGCTAGAGCTCGCTTCTGATTTTGTAGTGATTAACTGCCACGGTCGTTGTTTGTCACTGTGCTTGTGGGAGTGCGGGAGAGCCCCAGGCGTGGGCTCGAAACCAGAGATGCAGAAGGCTGTGCCGCTGTGCCTTGCGAGGCTTGTGGCTCAGGGGATGAGTGACTTTGTGGAAAATCAGATCCAGAGCCGGTGGCAAGGTTTCTCCTGGAGAAATGCTGCTCTCTGGGCTGCAACTGCAGAGCCGAGGGCGTTGGATGTCTCGGGAGGAGTGATGGATGTCCCAGGAGGAACAAGAAGTGGGGTGAGCACCTACTGCAAAGGCTCTGGCACCCACCACTGCTCTGCCTTCGCTGGGGATGGGCAGCTGCTGCCGGGAGCTCCTCTAATATCAGTAATTAATAGCAAAGGTAGTCAAAAGGGCTGGTGAGTTTGAGAGAAGAGAGTCCAGGCTGCAGAGGGAGAGTGGGAAGCAGCAGTGTGAGTAACAGACATAAAAAGAGAGGAGGCAATGTGACCTCTGCAGATACACAAATTACTCAGCTCCTTCTGGCTGCATCAAAGATTTTCTGACTCACCAGCCTGGGGATTTAACCCCTGGCTCTCAGGCTGTGCTGGCAGGATGCACGGAGCTGTCTGCTCAGGCTCCTCACAGTGTGGCAGGGGGCTGCCAGGCATCCCTCATCCTCTTTGAGAGGAGGAAGGCCCCAGGGGCTCCCTGGGCTTTGGGGTGCACAGTGGGTTTTCATGGAGACCCCAGGACTGAAGAAGTGGAGGGATGAGGATGGAGGTGAAAGCTTTGCCTTCCTCATCCCTGGCCCTGTGGCAGATGGAGGGCTCCAAACAGCCCCTGTCCTTCCCTGCTCTCCCCCCTCGAAGGGGTTAAACCCTCCCCGGCTTGAGGCTGTTGTTCCCTTACACTGGTCTGGAAGAATAATTGGAACCGTCTTGCTGCTGAGAGGAGCTACTTGGTTGGAGAGAGTCTGAATGGCTTTACCCCTCGTTGAACCTGGCTTGAAAAAAAGGGAGAAAGAGCTGGAGATGCTGATGGGCATCGGAGCCTTCATCCCTGTCCTGAGAGCGGGAGGGGCAGGTCTGGAGGGAAGCCAGCGTAGGAAACTTTCTGCTCCCTCTCACCCCAGATCACCTGGAAACACAGGAAAGGAAAGAGAAGGATGTTCCAGCAAAGCAGGGAAAATACAGTGTAAAGACTGTGCCCGTGGAGCTGTGCCAGGGATTGGCTGGAAAGGACTGGGAGAGGTGGGGTGATAAGGGATGGAGCTCGGCTAGGTGGAAAAAACAGGAGGAGCTTGATTTATTTGGTGTTTCCTTTCATCTCCTTTGCTTCCAATTTTCATCACAGTTTGTGAAGGGTTTATCTTGAAGCCTGTGCAATGACTGGACCAGCTTGCTGCAGAAACAGACTGGGAGCAAAACCCTCGCCAGCAAAACCAACCTGGAGCCTGACCTGGGCTGTGATGGATAATCATGATTATCAGCACCTCTGGAGTTTGTTTAATCCAAGCTGGGATTTTCACCAAGACAACTTTCGTTATGAGATTTCCTGTGCTGCCAGGGGAGGCAGAAACCTCGTCACTGCGGCCTCTCCCGGTGCTTTGCCTTTTCCATTGCTGAGCCTTGGTTGATCTCTGCTTAAAAGAAAAAAAGGGTGAGAGCAGCCACTGGAGCTGGACAGGACCAGGGGTTTCAGTTTCACTGGAAAAGCCCCATATTCGTCTTTTTTTTTCCACTCCAAAATAACATAAAAACAAAAATAAGACGTTTCCCGTAAAACAGAACTGTTGGAAAAGATCTCCCTTGGAGTTGAAGGAAACGGGTTTTTTTTAATACAATCAAAATATTTCACTCCTATTTTTACCTTCAGTAAAGTCCTTAATGGGAAATTGAGACTGTTTTTAAGAGTGCAACTTCATCTGCTCTTGACAGTTTTTGCAACGCTTGGCTCCATGGGGTGATGTGTGCTGGGAGCTGCGGGGTCTTGGGGTGTCGACCACCCTCTGTCCCCCTTTGCTGCTGCCCCACGTCAAGGCAAAGGCTGAGGGAAGAGAACAGAGGGATGTCGCCCAGCTCCTCTTCCCACTCCCACCTTCCCCCTTGGCTGCCAAAGTGCCACCAGCTTGTGCCCCAAAAGGGGAGCGGTGAGCTCCAGCATCCCAGACCGAAGGCAATGCTCCTGGTCCTGCTCCTTCTACACGGGAGATGCTGAACCTGAATTTCATCGAGGTGGAATTAGGTGCCGACTTCCCCTTGCGAGCGGCTGGACAGGTTTCTGCTCCATCCCTCTGCACAATGAGCTCTTTGCACAACCAACCTTCAAATGTTTGGGTGATGAGGTGGCCAGACGAAGCCAGGGGAAGGGCTGGCTGATGAGACCGTGTTCTGGATGACTCCCAGCTCTACCAAGCCTGGGGATGATCCCG